>NW_013669564.1:27884-41654 GCF_000517525.1 Limulus polyphemus | reverse complement strand
TTTAAATCTAGGAAGAAATGTTCTCATAAAGTGTGAAAGTATAAAAACTGTATCACAATTGTTTTTTTTTTATTTGATTTTTAGGATTTTGATATTTGTGTTGATTGTATGCCAATGAAATGTATTTAAAGTTCATCAAATAAACTAACATATGATGTCAGTATTAACTATGTTTTTTATCATATATTTTGATTTTAGATATAAAGACTAGTGTGAACATCTGTTATGGAAGTCAGTTTCCTGGTTATGTTTTAAGACAAGGAGCCTCATTTACAGAAGCCATGAAATCCCCCAAACCAAACAATGATGTTTGTGAAAATACAAATTTGAAAGGAAAGAATCTAAAACAGTCTAATATACCTCAGGGTGGTGATAAACCATACAGTTGTGTAATTTGTGGAAAACAATTTGTAACAAATAGTAATTTAAAAAGACATCAAATAGCACATACTGGGGAGAAACCTTACAGTTGTGCAATTTGTGGAAAACAATGTGTAACAAATAGTGAGTTAAAAACACATCGGAGAACACATACTGGAGACAAACCTTACAGGTGTTCAGTTTGTGGAAAACAATTTGGAACAAGTAGTAATTTAAAAATGCATCAAAGAATGCATACTAGAGAGAAACCTTACAGTTGTGCAGTTTGTGGAAAACTATTTGGAAGAAACTCTTACTTAAAAAAACATCAGAAAAGACACAATGCGGATGAACCTTACAGTTGTGCGGTTTGTGGGAAAAAATGTAGTCTGAAATCTATATTAAAAACACATGAGAAAATACATATTGGGGAGAAACCTTACAGTTGTGCAATTTGTGGAACTCTATTTGTAACAAGTAGTAATTTAAGAATCCATCAAAGAATGCATACTGGAGAGAAGCCGTACAGTTGTACAGTTTGTGGAAAACAATTTGGAAGAAATTCTTACTTAAAAAAACATCAAAGAAGACACACTAGGGAAGAACCCTACAGTTGTGCAGTTTGTGGAAAAAAATGTAGTCTGAAATTTATATTAAAAACACATGAGAGAATACATACTGGGGAGAAACCTTACAGTTGTGCAATTTGTGGAAAATACTTTAGAACAAATGGTTATTTAAAAACACATGAGAGAATACACACTGGAGAGAAACCTTATAGTTGTGCATATTGTGGAAAATGCTTTGGATTGAAATCTAACTTAAAAACACATGAGAGAATACACACTGGGGAGAAACCTTACAGTTGTGCAGTTTGTGGAAAATGCTTTAGATCAAGTAGTAAGTTAAAAACACATCAAAGTACACACACGAAACCTTACAGTTGTACAGTTTGTGGAAAATGCTTTGGACTGAAATCAAATCTACAAACACATGAAAGAATACACACTGGTGAGAGACCTTACAGTTGTGTTCAAGAATTACAGTTTGGCTAATGTTACTCTTCTTTTCAAGAGAGATCAGAACAACATTTTACCAGAATTATTTTTCAGACATGGAACTAAACTATTCCTTCACATGTACTTTCAAGTTACAATTACTGACAAATTTCTATCACAAATACATTACACAAAAAAAATTATTTCTCCCAAGAAAAGTATTCTCTAATGTTTTCTAAGACCTCCATTTGTTCTAAATTATTTGCCCCACACTACACAACTGTACAGTTTCTCCCTATTGTATATCCTCTCAATAACCATACTCAGTAGTAAATTAATCAAGACACAAGCATAGAAGTAATATATTTACTACTCTACAAATGTTTGGTTTCTCAACACTACGTATCCTCCCATGGCTTTTCACTGCAGTTTGTTACAAATTCTCTACCACACACTATACAATAATATAGTAATATTTCCACTATTTGTATTCTCTCATTTTTTAAAGTGAATTTTCTTGCAAAGTATTTTCCACAAATAACACAGCTATAAGATTTCTCTCCAGTGTGTATTAACTAATGTGTTTTTAAGGAACTATTTCTTCTGAAGTGTTTTCCACAAATGCACAACTGTACATGTTCTTGCTAGCATGCATTTTTATCTGATGCATTTTTCAACTTATAACTTTTTGTGAATTGTTCTTCACAAACTACACAACTGTAAGGTTTCTCCTCAGAGTGTATTCTTTTATGAAGTTTTAATCCAATACTTGTTACAAATTGTTTTCCACAAACTGCACAGCTATATGGCTTCTCTCCAGAGTGTATTCTTCCATGTATTTTTAATTCAATATTTGTTTCAAATTTCTTTCCACAAGCTGCACAACTGTAAAATTTCATATGTGTTCTTTGATGTTTTTTTAACTTACTACTTGATCTAAAGCATTTCTCACAAACTTCACAACTGTAGGGTTTCTCCCCAGTGTGTATTCTCTCATGTGTTGTTAGATTAGATTTCAATCCAAAGCATCTTCCACAATATGAGCAACTATAAGGTTTCTCCCCAGTGTGTATTGTTTCATGTATTTTTAAATAACTATTTGTTCTAAAGTGTTTTCCACAAACTTCAATTCAATATAGATGATGTTGAGACTTTTCTGAAATTTTAGACCTCTAGGAATTCAATGAACTAAGCATTCAGGATAGATACAAGTGTAATCTTAAACCATTTATTGATACTTTAAACATACATAAATCCATTAAAAACAAAATTACATTCATAGTAAGCTTGTCCTTTCCAGTAACTCATCTTTGAGTTTTGGCAATAGATGCATTCCATCAGGACAGGACAGGATTACAATTTTAAGCCTTCTCTCTACTTCATATGTTACCCAGAATGCTGAATATGATTAGTTCCAACCCATTGTCAGGTCCGTTTGATAGCACCAGATTGGCTGCTACACACAGGTTTCAGCTTTTGCAGTCTCTTCCAGTGTGTCTAACTCTTCCACATCTTTTTAGGCTCTCTGTGTGGAGGCAGCCAGGATCTGATATGGCACACCCAGCTATTCAGAAGCTCAAGCTTCTGGCATTGACATTATGCTGCCTTTCCCACAGTATTAGGGTTTAATTTCTAAGGTTGCCATGTAGTTGCCTCAGTTTTTGCTTAGTCCGAAAGGCACATTTATCAATGGTAATAACTTGCATATCAGCAATGGTGTATTGAGAGGAAGTATAACCCATTTCAATCACTAGTGTCAACTATAACTTTTTTTTTTTATGTGGCTCTTTGGCAGAGATTTTTGAATGTTCCACAATTACCTTGTTTAAGGCAGCCTTATCAACAAATGTTTGATTATCGCGACTACATATTTTTTGAGTCCCCAGTATCCTCCAGATTTTCCAAGTTGCTTTGGGTACTTGGTCCCAAATGACCATTCCAGCTTCCTATCAGGTGTATAATAGTTACATTGCATGTTCTGTCTCCACACCTGTTTGTGACCTAACTCTTATGTGCCATATGTCCCTTTTACCTGAAGACTTATTTTTCATGGCTGCTGACCTATGGACATCAGCAGTCAGAGTGATTAGTGTTATTTGTTCATGGACCTTTTTTTTTTTCTTTCTACATCATCAGACCAGTTCTTATCCAACACACTGTCAGACAGGAAAGGGGTTCAATCCTTTTTTATGATTCATCTGTTCACCATTTCTCTCTTCTATATTCAATCAGATTTTGATCTTAGTCATGTTCAGTGAGGATCTTGCGGGTTTTATGGCCTGCATTAATACTTTTAGAGATACTAGACAATGATTTTTATTCTGGGCTCCCTTTGAAGGCGAGAAATTTATCACTTTTCTGTGTCCTTAGCAGCCTGGTCGAATTGCCCAATGAAGGTCATGGTGCAGACTTGTATGTGAATCTCCCCTAGTACCTTTATCTCACTTTATTTGCATGATCTGGTTATCTCTTCATCTCAGGGTTTTTGCCAACCCCCCCTGTAGCTATCTTTACCATTTCTGCTAGACTATCCAGACTAAATTTCAGGGTCCCTTACCTTTTTTTCACAGAACCCCAGACAGGTGTACTTCTATCAAACTAATTTTGCACTAGCAACCACTAATTGAATATACTGGCCATTGTGGTACAATTGCTCTAACCATCAGTGTAGTATATAGGGACCAAGACTCCTTAATTTCAACCCCGAGTAGTGGAACCTCAGCTGTTTGTTTGGGGCTGACATATAGTGATAATCACTCATGTACATTCCCCACCTGTGATAAAGGAACAAAGTTCAGGGTGAAGAGCATACCTGTTCTGGATTTAATGCAGTTCCTCCACTAGGGTGCCATGATCTATGCAGACACTTTCTGTGTGGATAATGCCTTCACGGCTCCTCCACCTTCTCAGTGTGAGATTCTAGCTACAAGTGTCAGTGGAGGTAAGTATGTTTTGGAAATTAACATTTTCCTAAATTGAAAATGCATTTCCAATAATGCTTACCTTCTCTGTCACTCTCCCACCCATTCTCCCAACAAAGTGCCATGTTAGAGATTGAGTCAGTCTCGAAAAAAGTTATTTTCTGCATGAGGTGCTTATATACAGTACTAGGATAGAGGGCTCATTGGCATAGGTGGAGAATATCACTTGATAAATATCGCAATGGGCAGTTGAGGAGGGTATAAAAGACTGTAGCAAGTAAGAAGAAATCAGCCCAATCAGTGATAGCAAAAATGTGTGAAAGGGAGATAAATATTATTGGAAATACATTTTCAATTTTGGAAAATTTTAACTTTCATTTTTTACTTACAGTTTTCACAATTCACTTGCATAATCTCTAGAACCTCCTAAATGAATATAAAAAGTTTTTAAGGTAAATGTTTATATTTTATTTTCCATTTTCTCTACCATATCACTAACCCTACCTATTATTATCAATGTACAATGCAATGAAATGCTTAAAACTAAGAAATAGAAATATGTACATGCCTTTTCTTAAAATCTTAAAATATCTTTTTTTTTTTGGGGGGTCATATGCATAATTCCATGTCTTTACCTTTTCACTTATGTTTTATTTTCATTTCCCATTCTTTACCATTGATTTATTTTGTTGACATGTGTCAATGGGTACCTGTGGGCAATAGAACATTATAAATGGCAGAGATGCCTTAGCCTCCAACAAAATATTTTTATACACACTTGGTAATGTAAGCCTTGGAGAACGAGGGAGAGCTTTCGTTATTTTATAATAAGTAATGCATAATTAACTAAAATATAAAAGTAAAACCTATATAAAATTTAACTGTTTCTCTTACTAAAACATAGTTAGGTAAGAAACAACTGCAGTGCTGTCATGAATAAAGCAGCCAATAATAGTACAAGCAGTTACATCTGGTTTTGGTTTGTTTGCAGTTAAGCACAAAGCTCCACAATATGCTATCTGTGCTCTCCCATAACAGGTGTCTAAACCCAGTTTGCAGCATTGTAATTCCGCAGACATACTGCTGTGCAGCTAGGGGCCAGTTATATCTACCCAAGGATGCCAATTTCAAAATACCTGTGCTAGATTATAGTGTAAAATGAGCTCCTTCTATCAATTATAAACACGTATATGTTGAAAGTACACATAACTTATAAAGCTCAGTGTTAACTATGGAAGGTGGGTGTGGCACCTATCAGGAGTTAACAAAATGTATTTCTTGTTTTAGCTGCATTCAGCAAAAGTACTTTGAAATATAGGAATCAAAAGGGCAATAAGCAACATTCTTGTCTAGACTTGCATGTACGTGACTACTCCCTTATGCTTCAAGCTATACGTTTCCAAATTTTGACATTGTTTATAGCTCGTGCATCACATGGCACAATCCTCAGAGATTTTATTATTGCTTTCAGTGTTTCTTTTGAAGTAAAGGAATAAAAACTATAACATACTTGATAATAATAATTTCATTAAAATACATTGATAGTAAAGTGGTTTAATTAAATTTTGAATGTAACTTAGTGACATGGATGAAAGGAGTCTAAACAGTGTGTCTTTGTTAAAGGGTTAAAACTACATCACCACTAAATCAAAAAAGTTATTTGATCATGAATTCTCAAGTGATGGTGACTAGTGCCTCCTCCAGAGGTTATGGCAATGTTGCTAATACTGCTTTGACTGATTGTCTATTTCCACCTCACAGGATTTCATTGGGCTTCTCTTTGCCTGTTGAGAAAAATGTTACTTTTCCAAATCTCTCTGTAGATTTGATCAATCAAATTTGTTCTTTCCCTTTCTCCCATATTTATTTGGTTCTTCGTGTCCTTTACTCCAGACATAAGTATCCATGTTGAAACCTTCTTGGATCAGTTTCTTTCTTCCCTCTCTCATATGCCTCATTCTTCTTGATTCCTTTGCCATGGCTTATGGCCATTCCTCTTCTCCATTCTGGATACACAATCTTTGGAATCCAATGTACCCACTTGGGGCTGACTCCCTGTCTCTGTTAGCACTGTGTGGTATTCAATTTTCCCATCATCACCTTTTTCTTATCAATCTCCTTCAATCTCTTCGTCTTTCTTCTAGAGATCTGTGTTCTGTCCTTTTCAGTACCTTGGCCAGGGTTTTGTCTTATGACTTATTTCTGCTTACTTGGTTCCTCTTTTGTTGAGGACATTTTGAAGCATAATGATCTTCTCTCTCTACCAATCGTGTTCTCTACTTGTAGCTCCATGATCTCCATCTTGTGCCTTCTCTTTACCCTGAAGTCTTAAATGTTATTGCTCATACCTTGAAGACTTGGGCCAAGGCTGCTCGACACCAGTCCTTCCTTTTCCCTTTGGTTTCTTGTCTCTCACAGTATCATAAGTCCAGTCCTGTTCATCAACTCTGTGAACCTTCCATTTCTCTCTCTTTTCCCATCTCTTGTGCCTCTACTACTTTTTGCCATTGGCCATTGCACACCCCATTGATGATTCCCTCTCTTTGTACCCAGTCAGCTCAGGTTCTGTGGGAACAGGTCTCCTTATTTTGTTAACTAATGGGTCATTCATTTTCTTATACATGGCTTTTTCATCACTTCTCATTTTTTCCTTCTCTTTTCTGTTCCATTTCCTTCTCATCTCAATCCTTAGAGTTTTCTGCATCTGATGGTCACAGTATCAAATCTTGCATTTGTTCCTATCCAGTGTTTTATTCTTATTTTATTTGTAGTCCCAAAAAAACGCCAAACTGGTGTCCCATCATTGATCTTTCTTCTTCCCTTCAATATCTGGACTATAGAGGACCACCAAGGTTTGGCATCTCATACTCCTTTTTTTGCATATTTAAAGTTTCCTGCCTTCCTAATATTTCCTTCATTTCATTCACTGGAATCAGGTGTCCCAGTCTCAAGCTTTTCCCTTCAGCATTTGTTAGGCATGTCTGCAGTCTTTGACGTTGATTCCATTGTTGTGTGGACAATTAATTCTAACTTACCTCTTCTCAAGAGGCTATCTTCTCAGCCACATCACTTCTCTAAGAGCTAGCTAGTTTGGGTCGGCTGGTCAAGTTTTCTAAGTCTTTCCTGATTTTAACTCAGTACTTGGTCTGCCTTGGAGTCATTTTCAGTTCTTGATTCAGTCGGGCTCAGTTTTTTTCAATTTGTGTGCAAGACAAGAAGCATCTAGTCACCTCAATTCTTATCACTTCTGTACTTCCTGCATGAGATGTTCTCTCTCATTTGGAAACTCTTACTTCAGTAAAACATCTTTTCCCTTTAGGCAAGAATCACATTAGGCTTCTTCAGTGACATTCTGTTGCCACCCCTTATCCAGATTCCCACATCTTGCACTTATTGGTGAATCAACTGTCTTAACTGGATAGGATTCTTCTTAAGAAGTGGTCATTCCATACTCAGTTCTTTTGTTGGTTTTGTTCCCAGTTAGGCATTGCCAATGATGAATGCCTTTGCCACTCCTCTCAATTAGCAAACTTTCCCTCTCCTGATCCCCAAAACATCATACAGCTGCTCTTGCTGTGAATGATCTCAGTCAGGACTATTCTAATCTATTTCTGTACGTTTATCATCCTCTTCACCTTCTCTTGGCATTGATGTGCAACACTCCTTGTTGGGTCCTGTTGGTAGCACCTTTTTGGCCAACTCAATCTTGGTTTCTTCTTCTCCACTATCTGGCATCCAGGGCATCTTTTCCTTTAACATCATCTCAATCACTATTGCTTCAACTGCTTACATATCTCTCTCATCCAGGAGAGTGTCATCCCTTCATCTTCACATGTGGGATTTTTTTGGTCCTGTGCTTGACAATCAGGTTCCTCTGACTGTGTGGCTCTTCTTTTACCATGTTGGTGTTGCCCTTCTACAATGGCGTGTTTTTCACCATTGGTCCACCTGTTGCAGTTTGCCACCAGGCTGTCCTACTGTTGCCCATCTATTAGCCTTCTTAACCTGGTTGCTTGACCATAGATTGTCAGTTTCTACCATTACAGGTTATTGGGCAGCTTTGTTGGCTACCTGTCACCTTTTTCATTATGGTTCTGACTTTTCTTCCCCTGTTCTCTCCACCTTTTCTGGCCCTTCCAAATTCATATCTCCCTTGTTCAGTTCCTTTGTCCAACAGGGACATTAATGTGGTTTTTACATGCTCTTACCCAGGCTTCTTTTGAACCCTTGTCCACTTGCTCCTTATACCGTCTCTCTCTCTCTTTCTCTTAAGGCCTATTTTCTTCAACTTCTTGCTTGTGATCATAGCAGATCTGATCTTTATGCATTAGCTGCTTTGTGTTCTTTGTTCACAGATCTTCCTTGATTTTATTCCCTGACTACTTGTTCCTTCCCTAGACATGGACAGCTTTGGAGGGAGATCATACCTTTTCTCTCATATCTCTTCTTTTGATCTCATCCCTCTATGATCATATCAACTCTGATTTTCATTTGTGTTCAGTTTGGGCAATCAGATGTCACAAGGCACATTCAGCTTCTTTTCATGATTCCCATAATAATTTATTGTTGCTGTGAGACCTCTCTTGTTCCAGGGCTTCCTTGTCCTCTCTCCTCAATGGATTCGTCAGCTTATCCAGATCATCTTTTCCTCTCTGGATGGAGATCCTTGCAGGCTGTATTATGTCTCATCAAATTTGCCACCTGACTCACTCTCTGGCCTCGCACTTTGAATGACTCTTTGGTGAGATCCTCCAGGCTGGAATGTTGACTGTGCCTAACATTTTCTTCTCTTTATCTTCATCATCTGGTGGTTTTGTCTTCATCATGATTTCACTTTTGCTCCAATTGCCATATGCCAATTTATTCATCATCTTTGATGGATATGTGCCACTTCTATTTCCTTATCCATTTATGCTATCAATCTCATTTGCTTCTTGGAACCCACTTAGTGGCCAATGTTGCCTTACAGGATGTAGTTAATTCCTTTTATATGCATCAGGGTTAATAGCAAGCATTATACCTATCCACCCTGTCTCCAAAAGTACCCCTGTTAAGATGAGATTATCCACAAGGCCACTATAGTGGTTTATGTCTTTCTAGATTCATTAAAAACTATAAGTTCCATAGACTTTCATGGCAAAAGCCACCACCAGGGAAATGCCTGCCAACTTCCTTGGCTTTATACATGCTGGCTTTACAAATTAGGTTTCATGGAAATGTGTTGCACTTTCTCCTGTAAAATACCTGTGTGGTGGTTAGGTCCAATGGGGTACAAGCACCTCCATTGTTTCCTCAATGCAAATTCCTCCGTGGTATTTGAGTGGAGCATGGGAGACATTTCCTATTCCTAGTTTCTAGCCATTGGAGTGGTTGACTTGGAGAGTTCCTCATCATTTGTGGGATCCTTCTGGAGAGATTTCAAGTGGACAGCACAATGCTGTTGGAAGTAAGACATGGGGGTTTATGTTAGTGTAGTGCAGCTCACCCTCATTCTTTGATATGCCAATTTTCTGATGGTTTTGACAAGCCAGATGGATTTTCTTCTTTATATATTAGATTATTAAAGTAACTAAAATGTAAAAATTAGAAACTTATTAGGTGAGATAAAAAAAAAAATAATAATCATAACTTTATAACAAGGTATACTCAGTTTGTGAATTACTTAATTCAATACAGTAGTGTGTGCTGCATATTCAGTGAGAGATTTACAACTTGTACTGTAGGATTATTAGTTAGACATGGTTCAAAGGGCAGTAAAACAATAAAATGTAAGTAGAAACAGGTGTATACTGTTAGGAGTTATAGTATGGAAATTCTGATAGTTACTTTGTGGTTACAAATTTGGTAACACCATCAGAGCCATACAAGAGAGGTCATTCGCTCCACCTGTGTTCTATTTTGTCTCATTACTGCCTCGCTCTTTTAAGAAACATTTGTGACATTTGAAGAAAAACATTTACTTTGTTTTCCCAGTCCCTTGCTGCCATAAATAGTTATTGCATCAACTATTGAACCTTTCCCTTCTGAGAAGCTTACAGTATACTCAAATGTAGTAGGATGGTTTCAGGCCCCTCCTGAAAAGAAGTGGAATTGCATCCCCATCCCACTTGAAACATTAGCTCTGTACCTTTTCAGCCAGGTCGTATGTTCTTTCACATGGAAGAGGCATTCTTTGTGTTTCCATTTCCACTACTATATGGATGAGCGACTCCTTTGCCCAAACAAGCATTCACAGTTATGACCTCCCTTACATTTTGGGAGATATTAGATTTAGTTTGGATGATTTAGTTCTATAAGTTCTCCCCCACCCCCACTCACTATATGATTCATTTATCTCTCATTGCTTACATGGTGAATTTGTCTCCCTCCAGTCACCATTCTGCAGTCTTTCCAGAGACCAGTGAATTGAGTATTGACTATTTGGTTTTCTTTTTTACAGCTCCCTCATTGTCAATGTTATGTATTGATGTATGTATAATAGAGACAGTAAAACTCATCAAGTGGGCTGTGATGCCTCTGATGAAATACTTCTCTTTCCCAAAATATGCATTGAGTGGGGGAGTACAAAAAGTGTTAAACCTATCGGAGTCTGCTCCATACCTGCTGTTGAGATGAGTATTTATTCTAGAATACTTTGGCACTGCATGTATATATTTTATCTTCCAGGCCATACTTTAGAACTCAAAATAAATAGAAAATAACAGCACTAGGTATGTGCCTGCCCTCACACCTGGAAATTCAGGCTTTTCATATGCAAATGTGATGCTTTCTGTTCAGTCTGAGCACCTCTTTAGCATTTTCACCAAAGCAAGTTTTTCCCTCCACTTCTCTTCTTGTGGAATAAGGGAAAACCCTTGCTTTTTCAGAACCAAGCTGCTTGAGTGTTTGATATGAAGAATAATTCATTGAGTCAGTGAAGTTTCATTGGCATGAGACCAAGTGGACACACCCATGGGAAGTAGGGCTTGGGTGTTACCTGAAACTATAGTCTAAGTGGAGGGTTATTTTCATGTTAAGAATAAAAATACTTTTATTTGTCTAACAGTTTTAAAATTTCATTTGCATAACTTTTAAAACATCATACATGAATATGAAAAATTTTATGATAGAAGTTTGTATTTTACCAGTTATTTTCTCTACCTAAAACTAACTGTGGCTGAATCATCAGTGGACAATGAAATGGAAATGAAACTTTGAAAATTATGAAATTATAATAACTTTTTTTTCTTTGAATGAATTATTTGACACCATATCTTCTACATCATTATATGGAGAATTTTGAATTTTTACCTTTTCTCATATATTTCATTTTAATGTTATTTCCTGGATTGTAAAATATTCAGTTTTTTCATATCTGAAGAGCAACAACTCACAGTGGGAAAATTTCCATACAGTTGCATACATTCAAATCCAGGTTTTGGCTCGTACTTACCTAAGTGTAAAGCTTTTTTCTCTAAGTCATTGTGAATCAAAAAATTAATTATCTTTCATTTACCCATTTTAAAAACTAAATAATACATAAATCACTAAAAAAATGTTCAAAAATAACTAATTTAAATAGTTTGTTAAGTAAGTTATTTAAGGTAAAAACAAAAATGTTAAATGCTATGAACATCAACTAGAATAACAACAGGTACATAATAAAATTCTCTACTGGTCCAGCATCTTTTGGTTACAAACATATGAAAATTAAATGTAGATTAGGGAGGTCTTCTTTCATGGGTTGAGAAATTTTATTAATTTCTCACTTCGGGAAGAAGTGTGTATGTTGAAGATGTACATTTGAGTTTGGAATTGGAATTGTATATATATATATACACACACACACACACACACACACACACACACACACACACTGGTGCCTCGATTAACCACACTGGTCCAGGGAAATCAAGATATCACAGATATAAAAAAACAGCTGATAAGCGAGGCACTAATGTATCTCACTAGTTGGCCCATTCTTTAATCTAATTAAAATTTTTCAACATATTTAAGTTCCTTGTTTTAATTTATAATCTCTTTACTGTCGTTTGATCACATTATCATGAAAAATTATAAAAGTCATCATAGTTATAATCATAAAAGCCAAGTGTCAGTCTGTCACACTCAATTTCTCCAAATTTTATGAGTTACGAGAGTCCAATTCCACTTTTTCTCCTAAAATACTTCCTCTTTTCCTCTTTTAGTAAAAGCTAATCACTAAAAATTGCATAAATAGCTCCTAAATTTTGGCACTTTTTCTGCTATAAACATGGAAGTGCATTTGCACACTATCAATGCCTGTGAAAAATAAGTCAAAAATTAGCACAAATCTATGTGTGAGAATTATTACAAAAAAGCATTTGTTAAAACAGACTGAAGATACCAATTATCTTTAGGGAAGAGAACCATGCGTAACTGGGCGACACCCCAACATAACCTGAATATGCATCTGTGGTTAAAGGATGCCCGTTGTGTAGCACAGAACAGCGGATGACAACTGAAGTTGTTTGAAATGTTTAAGAAATCATATTGTATATTTTGTGTGTTTTTATATACTTTGTTTTTAATCACTAATTAAATAAAGTTAACCAAGCTACAAATATTTTTATTCTTGTATTAACAGCTAAAAATAAAACAGACAAGGCTAGGCTTGACCAAGCCGACTTACAATTTGAACTCATGCCAGATCCTGCACACAAAAACCCCGGATATCATGCAACACCTGAACTTTTGCAACAAAAATTAATTTCTGAGTGAAACTTTTTTCCAAAGCATGTTAGTTATTATCTAGAATTGTAATGGCACAATTATTTTGAGAAAATTTGGAGGTAAGAAAAGATCAAGGATTAAAGGAGGCATGGATAATTGAAGCACTAGTGTATTGTGTCTAGAATATCAGACAGTGTAATGATTAATATGTGTGTTTCATCTTAGAATTTATGCATATTGTGTCTAAGGTAAGTCAGACAGCATAATGTTGAACATCTAAGTTAGGTTGTAGAATTGTGTGTGTGTGTATACTATGTCTAGGATGACATAGACATTGTAGTTGCTATAATCTTAGTTATACAAAGTAAAAGGGGAAAATTGACATATGGAAATGTACATAGAAATTTTTCATAAATGTTTTGTTTTGAAATAATAAATTGAAACTTAGATAATGTAACAATTTCGATAATAAACTACATTTAATGCTAATTTGATTGACGTACATTGATAATAAAACTAGTTAAGTTTTGAATATAACTGTGAAACATCATGAGATGTGCAAACAAGTCAGGCCTGTACTGAGAGGGTCAACATTAATTCAGTAACTTACTTGGTGAAAGTAACATTGGTTGTTGTAAGACTAGACCATCATAGTTCCACAGTTAATTGTCTACTGCAAACCTTCCTCTTGAACTTGCTATGTTACTTCTAATTTATGGTTTCAATGCTATTTAAATCTAGGAAGAAATGTTCTCATAAAGTGTGAAAGTATAAAAACTGTATCACAATTGTTTTTTTTA
>NW_013669564.1:13014-27117 GCF_000517525.1 Limulus polyphemus | reverse complement strand
CTGTATATATCTAGTCTTCTTGTATATATATATATATATATATATATTTCAATATATGAGTTGTGACTCTCCTTACTAATTATCGTTATGACATGATCCATTGTCGAATTTGCCTAGCAATTCAGTCAGACCCAAAAAATGTCCATTATTTAGCTCGCACACTTTGTAAACAGCCCTATGAAAAGTCATTTATGCTCTGTGAGAAACGAAACAATTGCAAGAAGGTGCTGGAAAACATGAGGCCATCTTTTTCATTATTTATATGGCTTTCCATTGTGTTGTCAACAGAGATATTTATTGACAGTCTTTTCTGAAGTTTATTCCATTTTTGGATTCACACTATGTGACTTTTTGAAGGAAAATGCTCACTAAGGGAAGCAGAAGCATTTTTACAATCAGAAAATCTATCGCACTCTAAAGCAGACTGACTGTAAGTACAACTCTAGTTAAACAATTTACAACAAAAACGGAACATTCAGTTGCTGCTTATACAACACACAAACCATCAACAAATCAATAACACAATATTAAGAAGCTTTCTCTTTCCTTATATGTCAGAAAAGATTTACTCATTTAGATTCTATGACTATTCATAATTTGGTAAATGTACGGAACCTTTATGTACCAAAACGGTTTGGTAGGTATTGCTGAATCAGTATAGCCCACCAAAGGCGTTTTTTCAAAAACCCTTTCTTCAGACTGATTTGCTTGTGAGTAATGTTACACAGCCCCTTTTGCTTCAAAACTCGAGCAAAGAGGCTTGTTCTTGCTGTAAGTCTCCAGTATTTTGTGAAGAGTGATCCATTTTTCTCCCAAAGCAAATCTTTTCTTGGTGGTATTGTCTGAAAATGCTGCAGTAGAATTTCTTTTGGCCCCTCGACTTGCATTTATTTTATGATGGCCATACTCTTAATTGAAAGGGGCCAACATGATGATATGTGTAATAAACATGCATAGTTTTGTGGCTCATCACGTTGTCAAAAACCCACAGCTCCCTCTTGCTAGCCCCCCAGTGGCACGTCGGTATGTCTGCGGACTTACAACGCTAGAAACCGGGTTTCGATACCCGTGGTGGGCAGAGCACAGATAGCCCATTGTGCAGCTTTGTGCTTAATTGCAAACAAACAAGCCCTCTAGCTAACAAACAAATTACAAGAATAAAATATGTATCTTACACTGCCCCCTTCTTTCATTGTGAAGTTCCTTGAACAATCCTATAATCCTAATGCAAAAAATAAAAGATAAACACTACATTGAATTATCCATTCACCAAGTCTTGTACTGGTTTTCTCTTCTGAGCTAACAAGTTCTCCTTTCGAGTTAACCAATTGGCCATTCTCCTAATGATGTATTTCCATAGATGATCATGAAAGATAATCTTTAGCTTGCATCGCCTATCCTTCTGAATTCGGTAAACCACATCATTGATTCTATTCAGTACAACATGTGTCTTTCGTAACACCTGCTTAACTTTGAAGTTAGTCCATTCTTTCAATGGCGATTGTATGACTATATAGCTGTATCATGCTATGATGTCTTATTAACATCATAGCAACTTTTCATTTTATTACTAGCTGATTTATGTCTTGCTCAAATAGTTATGTATATCATTGGTGGTGTTCCTTAATCTCTCAACATATCTCGTGTGTGACTTTTCTGAGTTACTTCCGCTCCAGACAAAAGTACAGAAGCTCCATTGGCACATTCGATTCTTTCATGAATATCAGTGATAAATTGATGGAAGTTTTATGTTTGGCTGTATGATAACTCGCCAGTAGCAGTGAAAAATCTTGATCCCATGTTTTCTTATGTTCATCCACATACATGGCTAATTGATTTAACAGTGTGTGGTTGTATCTCTCCACCATGCTGTCAAAGTATAGAAGAAGGTGAGTTATCTGATTTTCTTAATTTCATGGATCTAACACATAATTGCAAACAGTCTGATTCAAAGATCCATCCCTTATGAAATTATATTAGCACTTCAAATTTGGGTAAATTCTTTTATGAGTTTATTTGCAAGAGTTTTTGCTTAGTGGTTAGGAACAGTTTATGCATATGGCCATTTGGTGAAATAGTTCATCACTGTCATGATAAATATATTCCCACTGTCACTCTGTGGAAGAGGGCCAAGCATATTAACAGCAAGTAACTCTAGTGATGTTCCAACACAATACCATTGTAACTGCCCATGTTATGTCATTCACGAACCTTTATGCTCATAGCATAGTTTACATATTTTACACCGTGTCTTCACAGACCCTTGGTACCCAATGTAGTAGAAGCATTATCTTATTTGCTCAAGTGTCTTCTTAATATTTAAGTGTATGGCTATTTGAAGATTGTGTAGATGACAGAATGCTTAGAAATATAGAAACTGGAGAAGTACCGACTGTAGTCGTCGTTTCTGTTCACTGGTATCTTCCAATTTCCAACATAATAAGCCTTCTCATAAACATAAGAAAGCCCATTGTGCTCAATACATTTTAGTTTTAGGCTGTATGGAGTAACTGTTTGCCATGAGGGTCTTTCAGCACCATTCTTGAGCCACTGAATAATTAGTTTTAAACGCGTATCTTTTACCTGAGCTTGAGGGTTGGACTAACTAAATTCCTCATCGTTATTTGTAGATGAGACATCTTGGACTCTGTTGTACTTTAAGTTAACAGTATTTTCTGTACTATGCTTCTCTCTTCTCACAGTTTTACGTTCCTCACAAACACATGGTGTTTGGGATGATGCCTTAGCATTTCCATGGTTACTCGTGGATTTAAAGCTTCACTCCTGTGGTTTTTGGAGCCATTTTGTTATTTGGCTTTCTTGGTTGCAAAAATTCCCCAGATAATTTAATGCTGCACGATCAATCTGGAGCATAGATGTTTGTTCATATAGATAATAATGGAAATGGCTCAGGGATTTTCAAGTTGTGCAATACCTTCTTTCCGTGGCATTCATTGTCTTTCTATAGTTGGCAGTTACATATTATTTTCCATTCATGATGTTAGAAAAACACGTAGGTTCATGAAGTCTTGATAGAAATGAATAAAAACCCTATAACCCGAGCGCTTTCAAAAGGTGGACCTTTCTTCTTCAGGGGCAAACTGAGAAGGTTGGTGTAATAGAATGAGTGATATATATATATAAAGGGAATTTAGTGAAATCATGAAGGTCAAACTGTTTTCCAGGAAATGTTTAGTCTATTTCTCTGTACTGTTTTAAGCATCTTATTTCCGGAACAATGTAGCCAATCGTGTATGTGAAAAGGTGTTAGAGATATTTTATTTTAGAAATGACTAAATATATGTATATTTAAAACTATACTTAAGCATTTAAGTAAAATAAAGGTGACACCTGGAAACTGATTGAAAAATATATGTTAATCAATTTATAAAAACAGGTATGAAAAAGTATCTTACATAAATAGTAAGTTTTAGGAATTTCAGCGTTCACATTACATGAAAAAAATAAGCAAAGAATAAAAATTATTTTTCTGACAGAGGTAAAACAAATGATCCGAGATCACTTATTCCAGGATCTAGATTAATTCCAAAAGGTTGAACAGCGTTTAGATTAGCAACCCAATAAGCTTCTTTTGTTTCTCTATCTGCTTTAATTTTGAATCCTGTTTCAATGCCGATGAGAGCAACATTGTCAATGGAATGACTGAGTTAATTAAAGTGTTGAGCAACAGGGAGATCTTTTTCGGTGTTAATAGAAGATTTGTGGTTGTTGAAACGTTCTCTAAGAGTTGTTTGTGTATGTCCTACATATTGGTGATTGCATTTTTTTTTTACAGTGTATAAGGTAAATGGTGTTTTGTGTTTCACATGTGGTTTCTTTGGATATTTTAAAGTTTCTTTGTGCTTGTCAGAAAATAAGTCAGTAGTTTTTATAAAATTGCAGGTTTGACAACGGGCTTTATTGCATGGACGACAACCATTTTTGTAATTCACTTTTGTGTGAACAAGGATATCTTTTAGAGTTCTGCTTTTTCAGAATGAGACAACGGAAACTTCAGGAAATATCTGTTTAAGATGATCGTTGAGCTGTACGAGATGAAAATGTTCTTTTCAGAATTTGTGAAACGTTTCTGAGTTTAAACTGATAGGTAATAATAATAGGAATTATATTTGAAAGTTTAATATTGCTCTGATTTGGGATGTTTTTCCACTGAGTGTTAGCCTTTTCAATTTGTCTGTCGATTTCTGTATCTTTATATTCTCGATGTAATATGGTTTATCTTTATATCCTCTTTGTAACATGGTTATCTTTATATATTCTTTGTAACATGGTTATTGCTAATCTAAACACTGTTCAACCTTTCCGAATTAATATAGAT
The DNA here is from genome assembly GCF_000517525.1 of Limulus polyphemus. Classification (NCBI taxonomy): domain Eukaryota; kingdom Metazoa; phylum Arthropoda; class Merostomata; order Xiphosura; family Limulidae; genus Limulus; species Limulus polyphemus. The sequence continues at coordinate 22,778 of NW_013669564.1, read as the reverse complement.
CCTGGAATCAGTGATCTCCGTTCATTGGTTTCATCTCTGTCAGAAAAATAATTTTTATTCTTTGCTTATTTTTTTCATGTTATGTGAATGCTGAATTTCCTGAAACTTTCTATTTATTTGAGATACTTTTTCATACCTGTTTTTATAAATTGATTAGCATAACATATCTTTTTTCAATTAGTCTCCAGGTGTCACATTTATTTTACTTAAAAAATTAAATATAGTTTTAAATATACAAATTGGCCCGGCATGGCCAGGTGGTTAGGGCACTCGACTATCAATCTGTGGGTCACGGGTTCGAATCTCCTTCACACCAAACATGCTCGCCTTTTCAGCCGTGGGGGCGTTATAATGTGACGGTCAATCCCACTATTCGTTGGTAAAAGAGTTGGTGGTGGGTGGTGATGACTAGCTGCCCTCCCTCTAGTCTTACACTGCTAAATTAGGGACGGCTAGCACAGATAGCCCTCGTGTAGCTTTGCGCGAAATCCATAACAAAAAATATACAAATATTTAGTCATTTCTAAAGTGAAATATCCCCAACACCTTTTCACATAGACTCTTCCCATCAGCTACATTGTACCGGAAATGAGACGCTTACAACTGTACATAGAGAAATAGACTAAACATTTCCTAAAAAAAAACCAGCTGACCTTCATGATGCCACTAAACTCCCTTTATATATATATATATATATATATCACTCATTCGATTACACCACCATTACCATGTTATGTTCCATATTGTACTTGTGACAAAACTACTTCCATTGTAAAATCATTTGCATCTGTATCTAAAATGAGTGGATCATTGAGAGATGGAAATCCAATACAAGAGTAGTGACCAATTTCTTCCTAAGTTTGTTAAATGCTTATTCATAATCAGATGTTCAACAAAACTTATTTGGATTTTCAAGTAATTTGTGGGGTGGATGAGCTGTGTTAGAGGAATATTTTACAAAACGACAATAGTAAGAGCACAGACCAAGGAATCCTCTTACTTCACAAACATTCCTTGGTGGTGGCCAGTTCAGTCTTCTGTGCTGATTATATTTTACTGGTTCAGCTTAAATCATGAAGGCCACTGTAGAAAATGTCTTGATATTCCATGAGTAAGTTATGTAACTGTCAGCACTAATCAACTGAAAATTGAGGTGGCAAGCTTTTGTTTTATAAGGGATTGACTACTTTGATGTTCTTTAATGTGGAAGTACTTAAAATGGTCCATCCAGATTTGAAGGCTATAAGGATGACATCTTTATTCTTTGAGTCCACAAGAAACCTATCAACCATTAATTTATCAGGACATATTGAAGTTTTTGTTTTCTATTATGGCCCAGTCTCTAAATGAAATATAACTTTAAGAAGTCCAAGTTACAATTATTGCTCTTCTTGTTCTCATGAGAACTCCAGTCTCTGGTGTAGTAATTGCCACTTAAAACACCGGCAGTCGTGATCACAGAATAAAGCTATTTGAAGCTAGCTTAACCTCTCATCCATGTTTTGGCATAAAGTTAGTTTCTAATATGCAATGTTCTTTGATGTCATTTACCCACACATCATGAGGTGTGGAGAACTTTCGTACAGTTATGGTGACTTTTCACTTGCTGGAATCTTATGTTCACTTGCCTTTTACATCATTCCACCTTCTTTCTTCATATTTGAAGGCAGGTTCCAACAGTTCCTTACTAAATTGAGTTAAACTAACCTAGCTGTAGAACCAGGGTCAATAAGCATATTGCAATGCTTCACATCCATAGACCCATGGATGATAATGCTTTGACATGTTGATATGCAACCTTGATGGATTCTAGTTCCATTGGTAAGTTCATAGTTTTCTTTAGAGTGCATCTACTCTGCTTCAGCCTGATTATCATCAGCTATGGTATCTATGAATTGGTCACGTGCCAAAGAATACATCATCTCAGAGGAGTTTCTTGGTAAGATAACAGGGCAAACCTTTTCAAATCTTCTGTACATTTGGCTAAGATCCCTTCTTTTCTCTGTTAACTGTTCAGAAAATTTGCTCTGGATGTTTGTTTCTGATATCACACTCCAAAACTTTTAGATGAGGCAGTTACCAATGCCTGATAGTTGTTTCAGCTCTCAGCTGGAAGGTTACTTAACATTTTCAAAACTTGTCCTTTTGAAAGGGTAGCAAGAAGAATGGCTTGATGTTCACTAATCCACTGTTCACTCTTGAAATAGTTTCAAATTATAAGTTGTTGTGACTCCAATGGTACCTTCCCATTATAGTGCATTGGTTTTCCTATTGGCTGATGTTGAGTTGGCCAACTAATATTCTAGAACTACACTTGATAGTTTCATAGGTGGAGTAGTTCAGGAAAGTCTTTTAGTAACAGATGGCAAGTCAGTGGGGTAATAGGTGTAGATCAAAAAAGTTTTCTCATTTCATATGTTGTAGTAGATTTTTTTTGGTTGGAACTTTTGAGCTATACATTTTAATGTCATTATCTTGTTTCCCACTCTCTCTTAACTCTTTTGTATACAGCGCCTTGCAAAAGTATTCGCCCTCCCACCACCTGCAAAGTTTCCACATTTTGTTGCCATCTGAGCTTGCAATCATGAAACTTTCAAATGGGACTTTATATTTAGAATCTACACAAGCTATCCCAAACTGAGAAAGCTAAAAATAACTGAAATCAGTTCAAGTGCTAAAGGTTACTTTGAAAGGTCACAAAATTAATGTAATGGTCTCTGTCTATGTATAATCAAAGACCAAGAAGCTTTCCAAACAACTCGAGGATAAAGTGGTAGAGAAGCACAGATCAAGGAAAGGTTACAATAAAATTTTAAAGTAGTTGATTATCTCTTTGAGCACACTGAAGTCCATCATTAAGAAGTGGAATGTGCTTCATGCCACCCAGATCAGACTACCCTTCCAAACTAAGCAGCTGGCCAATTAAAAAAGTGGTTAGGGATGTCACTGTGAAGCTAACAGTGACTTTCAAAGATTTGCAAAATTCCCTGTCTGAGATGGGAGTCAGTGTTCATACATTGACAATATTCTGGTCCTACACAAAACTGGCCTGTATGGGCAGGTGGCAAGAAAGAAGCCATTATTGAAAAAGAATCATCATAAGTCTTATATGGAGTTTGCATAAAAGCATATAAATGATGATGCAAACATGTTGCAGAAGGTTTTGTGGTCATACGAGGAAGAATTGAGCTTTCTGGTCTAAATTAAAAGTGTTATGTCTGGTGCAATCCCAACCCAACACATCATTCTAACTGTCAAGCATGGTGGTAGCAGCATCATGTTATGGGGATGTTTCTCATCAGCAGGGACTGGAAAGCTTGTTAAGATTGAGGGAAAGGTGGATGGTGTGAAGTACAGGTGAATCCTAGAGGAAAACATGCTTGAATCAGCCAAGTATCTTGCACTGGGTCAAAAATTCGTATCTTAGCAGGACAATGATCCGAAGCATAAGGCCAAAGCCACACTGGAGTGGTTTCAAAAGAGGAAAGTTAATGTCAGGAGTGGCCCAGTCAAAGTCTTGTAACGTTTATGACAAGACTTGAAGATTGCAGTCCATCAATGATCCCCAACAAACTTGTCAGAATTGGAGAAATTTTGCCAGGAATAATGAGTAAAAATTATACCATCCCATTGTGCAAAGCTAGTAAAGACATATAAAAAAATACTCACAACAGTAATTGCTGCCAAGGGTGCTTCTACCAGTTACTGACTTATGCAATCAGCACATTTCAAATTATATATTTTCTTTGTAGGTTTTGCTGACATTCAATCTCCTTCACAATTAACAATGTTAAGTTTGATCATTAGAGCTTTGAATAAAAACAAGTTCATTAAAACATTGCTTATATTATTTGTATTTCATCAAAATATAACATCATTTGTAGGGGTGAATACATTTGTAGGCACTGTATATAAAATTGAATATGCCAGAAAACTTTCTATCACATCCTCAGAATTTTCTAGGAGTTCTAGGCCTAATTTAGCTTATTGAATTTAACTTTATTATATATCATCAAAAACCTACAACTTTCTCTAGTTAACAAACAAATTAAAACATGAAATAACATATGGCTTACAACAATAATTTTTCAAGACAACAAGGAATCTGTTGGTTCATGTAGTCTGCCCTATCCATTAAAAAAACTATTCAAAAAATACAAAACTGAAAGCCAGTCCTTATCATTCAAACATTTATGAAACCTCTCCTAAAATTTTCAGCATCCACTGCATATAAAGTCAACCCATTCGAAAGGCCAACTATAAGAACAAACTGTTTTAGTTGAAGCTGACTTCTACCCTGACAAAATATATATTTGTGTTCTCTACTTCTACAATTAAGTACGAAAAAATATGATGCAGTGACACTTAATTCTTTTGACAATCTTAAACATTTTAATCAGATTTCCTTTAACTCTTGAGATATGCAGACATATCAAATGTTTTATATTTACTTAGTAATATACATATTTCTAATTTTTTTTCAACATTCATAGTTTGAAAGAGATTTATCTCCAGGGATAAATACCTGGCAAACTGTTCAATGATATGGTAGAAACAAATTTTGATTTGTCTATGCAGTGAATAAGCTGTTTTTGTGTCTAAATAAACATTGTTTTACTGTTCTTCAAGATGTTCAAGCTGTTCATTTCTCACGAGTATAAAACTCGGTAATGTCATCAGACACAGATCACTTACCGTATTTCCTGATCGAGTTTGCTGATATTTGAGGGTTTATCTATCTGTTACTTGTCGAACATCAGCCTTACCTAAAAGAAAAGACTATTCATTTTTCAAGAGAAAACAATTTCAAAGATTTAAACCTGTCCTCGTATAACAATATTTTCATTCCAAGCATCACCATCCTCTAAATTTTTCGAAAATTCAATGTCCTTCCTAAGGTAAAGAGTCTGAAACTGAACACAATAACCTAAATCTGGCCTAAGAAGTTATATATAATTATGTATTGTATCTTGAGGTTTTGTGGCAAAGAAGAGAAGTTCGGGTGTGCAGGTGTTTCCCTTTGAGTGTGATGGTTGGGTCCCAAAGAATGACACAGGGCACAAGAAACAAATAATTAATAGAGATATTCACAATTTAAAAATCAGTAATGCACTGTCGAATGATTCAAGACAAGACAAGTGATCTTGTGATTGTATAAGTAACCAAAAACGATGCAAGACTAGTAAGGACAATGAAGATTTTATTTATTAAATAACGTCCTCTTGCTAGTGTGTATTATTCCCCTGTAATATATGCTAGTGTATAAAACAAAATCACAAAAAGAGTGTCCCCAAGTTAAAATGTAATATAATAAAGTTAACTTTTGCTTTAGCCTTAATAAATGATAATGCACACTCTAAATAAAAAGTTATGCTCCACTATCCTATGGGGTAACTTGTACACAATTTGCATATTGGGGAACTTAAATATATATTAAATTTAAGTACAGGCGCGTTCATGAAGAGTAAAGCTACATAAAAACACGCAAACTTGTTACCAACAGTTAAAAATGAGAACTTTAAAGAGTTCTCATATAAAATTAAAGTTACAGAAACACATTAAAAACACTGTTCAAATGCAAAATGAAAGTAACTGTTATTCTAGGTAAATCCCTTTATATTTTACACAAGTAATACTTGCGTCAGATCTGGGTGAAAAATATCGCAAATCTTGTAGAAATCTGCTTTCTCAGACCCAAACTATGTTTTAAATGTGGCAACCAACCTTCGAGTTTCCGACACAGGATAACAGTAATTTGTGCTTGTTAGATCTGTTGGTCAACGGGTAATGAAAATAATGAATGAATTCACCCACAACTGCTCAGTTCGCCGACAGGAATAATTCTGCATGCTAATTAAAAAGCACATTGTTATTCGTGCAAGAGAATAAGACAAAAAGGAACCTAATCTCCATTAGATCCAATTAATCTCTTGGGAAAAGTTAAAGTTAGAAACTTGTTTGACCAATACTATGTTACAACCTTGGGAAATACAAAGAAAAAGAAAAACTTAGTTAACATAATATTGAACTTAAAAGTGTGTAAAACCTGTTGTACAGCTCAGTACTACAGTTTCTCCTTCTTTATTTTCAGGCCGTCCCTAACATTAAGACTAATAAATGAAACAAAAATTTAAATTAAAATTTACTCTTACATTGCTCAGAAAGTGAAACCAACTTGATATCCCGTCCATGAATCACTTATAAAGAAACACCACGAAACAAAGTGAAACAACACTATACGCATTACAAATTTTACCCATCACCTTTATTAAGGAATGGTCCAACAGACCTGTTTATAAGTTATACTGTTATGTATCTGCTTGTTTGTTAATTTCCGGTAGAAATTCTTTCAGAAGAACTTCAGCGATGCAAGTCCCGTCTTGATTGAAACTAGTTTATTCTTTCTTAATACAACATTTAGTAATGCACAGAACTTCCACAGTCACTTTAACTTAACTACTTTTATAATCACACGATATAATTCACAGCGATTTTCACATTTTACTTACAGTGCCTACTGTTCGCTTAACTCAATTATCTATATCTCCGATGTATCTATCTCTGACTTTTCGCTGGTTTTCTCGCAGGGCGTATATACTAAAAAAAGAGACCAATAGATAATCAACAATAACTTAATTAAATGTACAGAATTTACAAACACAAAATTAAAATAAAACAAAGTCTTGATTTTACAGGATGTATCTTCTTCCGTACTGGTCTCTTTCTCATTGACTTCTGCTTCACGTGGGGTTCATCTACTCCATCAGGCAATGTTCCATTATCGGTAACAGTCACATCAGTGGTAGTAACTTCATTAATGGCTTCACTGTTTTCCTTCACAAAATTGGGTAGAGTTTCTGTTTTGACAGTGGCTTTTCAGGTGACACATCTTCAGCAGCGTCATTTGTTCCATTGTTCACTTCGTCCCAACTGAAATGTCCTGGAACGTGACAACACCAAAACCTGTTGGCATGCACCACCTTTGTTCTACCTCGCCGACCACATTTTATTTGGAAAGTCACGTCTGAGAGACGATCTACTATCTCATATGGGCCTTCCCATGGAGAAGATCACTTATGAGACTTTTTTGGTCTTCCTGTGATTTTTTATAACTGCACCTTTTCTCCTGGTACAAAGCTGACTTCAGTAGATCTCTTATCATAACATTGCTTCATGGAATCAGCAGACGTTTTCAAGTTTGAATGTATTTGATGGTGAATATCACCCATCCTTTCAGATAACACTTTCGTGAACACTGACACATATTCAGGCAATTCTTCGTTAGGTGGGCGTCCTTTTATTAGGTCCACTGGCAACCGAAGTTCCCGACCAAACATCAGCTTTGCTGGAGTGTATCCAGTCGCTTCATGCTCTGCTGTTCTATAGGCCATCAATAGTGAAGGGAGTAAGACATCCCAGTCATCTTCATGGCTATGTCGGTGAGGTAAGCTAAAGGTGGCGCATGCCAACGAGGCTTTGGCATTATTATGGTCCAAAACATTTCAGTTGGAACAAAAGGAACAATGGAACAAATGATGCTGCTGAAGATATGTCACCTGAAAACGCCACTGTCGAAGAAGAAACTTTATTCGGTTTTGAGAAGGGAAATAGTGAAGCCCTTCAAGAAGTCACTACCACTGATGGGACTATTTCCTTTTTTTATTTATCTTGTTTGCTGGTCTATTTTATGCCCAACTATTAACAAAGGATTACCTGATATGGTAGCTAATTTTATACATTAGAATTATAATATACATGTATATTGCTAGCTGATACCGTTCATGGTGATTTGTTTGTAATTAAGCACAAAGCTACACAATGGGCTTTCTGTACTCTGCCCACCACGGGTGTAAAAACCCGGATTCTAGTGTTGTAAGTCTGCAGACATACCGCTGTGCCACTGGGGGCTCCGTTCATGGTGATTTACTGTAGCTATTGACTGTTTGGTCGCATTAATTCGAGATGTAAAATGTTAAGCTGGAGATTGTTTTGGAGATTTGTTTAAGAATGTAGTGAGCATTAGTTTCTGTGTAACTAAATTCTCTATACATAATGCATAGCAATGGGCATGTATATGCATATACTAAGACACAACCCCCGCTAAGCGTGTATAAAATTTTACCAGGAGAAAAATAGCCTTTTAAAAGGCTATACCTCTAAAACATCGTTTTAAATAAACTTTTGTGTTTTTAAAGTAATTATTCTACGAATGTATGTAATATAATCTTATATTATGTGTACTGATTTTTCATTTTACTCCTTCCCTTCATATAAAATACAGGGGTTGGCTCCATAAAGTCACCCGATTGTAAAGACTACAAAGCATTGAGTATCATCTACGTGTTACAGTCATCTAAAGTTCATCTATTATTAGCTGGCAATTTCTGTTTCACTTTGTACTTAAGCTTTTTAAAGAAAAACCATATATTTGTAAAAAAAAAAAACTAACTTCAAAGGGGTAATGATAACATTGTCTGCTCTAGAATTATGACATTTGTTAGCTATGTAAAATATAGAGGAAACAAATCGACTTTTCAATACCCATACGACCTTCGCAGTAACCTATTTGGTTCTCCTGAGTCTTTCTCTTTCCTAGACTTGACAATACTGATCAAGATAATGGAGGCGTAGTGGTAGTGGATAACAAATTGGGCTTCAAATATAGATTGCTTTAACAATTCTTCTTGTATTTATCTATAATTAAAGTTGTTCGTTTTTAAATTTTAATTTACAAATGTTTAAGTTTCAAAACTACTAATCATATTAACAATAGTATGGAGTAAGTTTTTGAAAAGCAAGAATCTTTATCACTCTATCATGTGTAGTTAAAAACGTTTAAGTTTTAATATAAATTTGAACTTGTTTTTCATAGCTAAATTTGCAACAGACTAAAAACAAGAAGCCTTTACAGCAAGAGTCGAAAAAAAACCAAAAAACACGAATTCATTAAACTTTGACAACCAAGGAAATCCAAGATGAATCTTTCAAACAAATAGAATATAGTTTATCACTAATCAAAAACATGGTTAATAAATATGTGCTTGGCCAGGACTTGATACTAGCGTTAGCAAACATTATAATGTAAATATTAATGTTAACAACTATTTTGATAAATAAAAGAATCAGGAGAAGAAAAACTAATTTAAAAAAATCAGTTCAAAAGTGATCCATGTAGGTTTTCACAGTTCAAATAATTGTTACAATTTAAACAGTGTATTGTAGCTAGCAATAGGGCTAATGGGATTTTGGGTAGCATTTATAGAAACACTGAATACAAGACAAGGTATATTATTGTTTCACTGTATAGATCACTTATAAGGCCTCGTTTTGAGTACTGTTGCGTATCTGCTTGTTTGTTAATTTCCAGTATAAATTATTTCCGAGGAATTTCAGCGATACAAGTCCCTTCTTGATTAGACTAGTTTATTATTTCTCGATACAAACTTTTGGTACACAGAAAGTCCACAGTCAGTACGTTTCTCCTTACGTTCAACTTAACAACTTCTATAATACACGCTATAAATCACAGCGATTGATAATCTCGATAACTTAGCTACGAGTGCAAAACACACACTTTATACTACCCCGCTGGCTTCCGCTTCCAGGCTTATATACTAAAGAAGAGGGTTCGCCAAAATTCGAAAAGTTCCCTGATAATTCGAGAAACTCATTCACGCATGCGCTAGCAGTGTCACGTGACTTCCGCTGTCGTAACAGTACTATGCACAGTTTTGGGCTTCCTTCCTCAAGAAAGACACTGAATT
>NW_013669564.1:8725-12894 GCF_000517525.1 Limulus polyphemus | reverse complement strand
GAGGAGAAGGGTCAGAGGGGATTTGATTGAGGTGTTTAAGATTATTAAGGGTATTGATAATTTAGATCCATCAAACCTTTTTGAGTTTAGCAATGACAATAGGACAAAAGGTCATAATTTCAAATTTCGGCAGTTTAGGAGTCGTCGGCAGTTTAGACAGTATTACTTTTCAAACAGAGTTGTTGGCTTTTGGAATGAGCTGCCTTTAAGGGTGGTGGATGCAGAAAATTTAACCGAGTTCAAGAAAAGATTGGATGAATACATGAGTAGTAAGGGGTGGTTATGGTTGGGAGCTAGAAGGGACATCCTTGATGGGGTAATAAGCTTCTTTTTGTCCCTTTATAATTTTATGAATTTAAACAACTTCATAATCGATAACAATATAGAGTAACAATCAACAATAACACGTTTTAGCTATATCTAATGAACTTTTAAGCTTATGGCAGGGCTTCTATTTAATACTGCTTCATCTCCGCTTAATTTACGAACGTTTTTCAAGGATTCCGCTAAATGTGTTTTAGTTTACGAACACGCTTAGTGTGACTGACGATTACAATAAATTTACATAATCTTTCAGAATATTAATAATATCTGTGCGTTACCTCTAGGGGAAACTGGCGTCATTATTATTATACATACCAAATAAATGTGATCAGATAGAAGTAGAAGGTGAGTTAGCGCTTTAATGTAACTAAACATTCATAGCAAAACTAAACGGTAGAAGAAATAATAAATGAATAGTAAATAAAACCATAACAAAATAAAAATATAATTCACCATCTCACAAATTTAAACAAGCTTTTGTGTGGTTGTATTCAAATTGTAACTCTCTGGTGTCAGGCTTTTCTTTTTAATTTTATGTCTAGAGTTAAGATGGATATACTCCAGTTTTGAAACAAAAATATATGAAACTGATTGCCAAAGCTAAGACACTGCTGTCATTTTAATTTTAATAGAATCAATGAATGTTAATGGACAAGGTGATTGCAAAGCCACTGCACCTCGCTGTGTTAAACTTAAAAGACAATATTGGGAACCATTGTATTATATCTGTTGGCAGTGTTGCATCTTCATAAATTAGCGTTGGTGAACTTCACAATTTCATGTATATATTCACTTGTGAAGACTTCAAATTTAATTTGACTGGTACAGCTGACACAGATTTGGACATACTAATTCTAAATTGAAGGAGAAGCCCCTGTTGTTACTTGAGTTATAACAATTATAAGAATCTCAAAAATAGATCCTCCTTGAGCAAGCTGTGGTGACCCCCAGCTCACAAGATATTGTCAGTGATCAAAGCATTCAGTCACATGAACTAGAATGGATGAAGTTTGCCCTAGATAAGTGGAGTCATATTTTAACATTACCGTTATATAGTGGATAAAAGCCCCAAATTTTACTTTGGTTTCTTTTAAGTCCTAAGGTTTAAAAATTAGACTAGGAGCCCTTCTGAATTTTTTATACTATTTAAGTACAACACTGATACACAAGATGGCCAATAGTCAGTGTGAAAAACTCCAAGCTCTGTTTTGAATTGGGTTAACATACCCCAGCCAATTATAGAAAGAATAGGGATTCTGAGATCCAGAGATGTATAAACTAACAAACCTTTAATATTTACATGCATATTTTACAGAACCTTTACATTTGCACTTGTAAAGAGGTGTGCAGTTCAGGTTGGCTTTCCCAATAATTGACCTAAGACTGTGGTCCAAATTGTCTAGCAGTAAACATTCCTTTCTTTAGTCTGTAGATAAGTAGGAAACTATTCACCATTGTGTTCCCAGAAAGAAATAGCCATTTAGTCCTAAAGTTGTTTAACCTTGCCATACAAAATGCTGACAACTATCTGATTCTTTTATTGTATTCCTGTACCTTTGGAAAGCATTCCAGCAGTTGACCTTTCAATCTAGTCTTATTGGCAAATTATTGCCTTTGAGGCAGTTCCACAGATTTATCAATATAGTTAGTGAGTTCTATAAGTGCTCTAGACTCATTCATTTTTTTTATCTGTTCTTGATGGTTCTTATTTTAACCTTCTAGTGAGACTTTGATTTCTATTTCTCAATTTCACCAGATATTTCAAATGTTATATTTTCCCTACTGCAATTAGATCTCCTCCAGCAGTTCTAGTTGAAAGCCGAGTGTTTTGTATTTTGTGGCCATGGCTGATACATTTTTTGTCAGCATCTGATGCAGAGAACTCATGAAAATTACCTTTGTTGTTTATTTACTCATAAAAGTTGCACTTTTGAATGTTCAGTACCTGACATTTACTGGCGTTTCTCTTTTCAGGCTGATTTGTGCTTCTCCCTCTCTTCTTTACTTTCAGGAATTTAGAATTGTTGAACTTTAAATGGCACAATTTGTGTTGGGATACATGATAGGTGGTAAAATTGCCTGTACTCTTTCTCTTCTTAAAGAAAGCTTTCTTTCAGAATGTTGATTATCCAGTATGCAAAGTAATTTTATTTTAAGATTAAAAATACTTTTCTTTGTCTGAAAATTGTCAAGTTCATTTTAACAGGAACTGTACAAATGACCTGGAATTATGCTACATCTGTCAGAAATTATGTGTAGGCATCCTTCTTTATTACTTTTTTCAAGAGCATTTGAAAGAACGTTTCAAAGGTTTAACATAGTCTTGCTAGCAAATGATGCAATGATTTCATTCCAAATCCATCATGTGTCACCTTGCTGATAATATTCACAGTTTACCTACAAACAACAATATATGATCATAAAACAAATACTGTCAGATATAGAGTTTTGTGATTCTGGTTCACTTACTCTTACAGAACATATTAAGCTACCTAATAATACAGTTTTTTGGCTGTAGCACCATTTTGTTGTGAATACTTAAGGAACAGCTGAGTGATATACTTTATTTTTACCATGTATGTTGACCATTATGAATTTCAATGTCATTCTGTGATACTGGGCAAAATTCCAGAGGGTTTCTAGCTTGAATATAAGGACCTGAATGACCCACATAAAATTTTGGTGCTTTTATCCATCTGGTAACAGTAATTCTGCAAAGCCACTTGACTATCTGTATATTCATTATACCGAAACCAGTTCCTCTCTATCTGCATCATCAAATGAACCAAATTATTTTCAGTTTGCATCACATAATCTTCCAGCTTCATATTCCTTGGATGTTCCTGCACTTTTCAACATCTGCTTCTGTGGCAGTTGAATACACCCTAGTAAGTTAATGCACTCAAACTATTGCTTTGCTTTTAGTGGCCTTAACCCAAGTTTTGATTTTGTTGTATTCATTTCAGAGTGGTTTATATGAGTATAAGTAAATTCTTGAGTGGCAAGCATATTTGGATCCAAACGATAATTACATATCACTCCAATCTAGAGGTTGTATCTGTTCCGAATGTTGCAACTGAGGAGGTTATTAGTATTCCTGTTTTTGTGGGTTTGTAAATCTAACCACTCTTAATGTGTATAACACATGTGACATTTTCATCCATGATCATTTTCTATTATTAGCCCTTATACACGTGTTTGTGTTGATTTTAATGCTCATTTTCATCTTTTTTTTTGGGGGGGGGGGCTACTTTTTCTGATTTAAATTTTCATTTCTTTAAGCAATTTTTTAATAATAAAGGTTAATCCTCATTAATGATGGAGTCTCTACTCTTCAGCACTCTCACACTGATCAGTAAACATTTTCCAGTTTTTTTAGGGTAATGAAAGAATAGTAAAGATGTTTAGATCATTCTAGAATTTTGAAATGTTAAATTAGTAAACTGTAAAGAGACTATGTTTTTGTCTGCTTTAGTGATGCCACTTATAATTTTTATTCATCTTATGAATGTGTTGTTTGATTTTATAATATTTTTACCAGAGTGAAAGAAGAGGTTATTTCAAAGTTCAGTAACAACAATGATGATCTGGATAATTCAAGTTAGAGTGTTGTGAATATGAAAACAGCACCTAAATATCAAGAACATTTACAACAAATTGAATCTAGGTTGGAAAGTGCACGTGGTAGGTACAAACATCATCTAAAAACTAAATTCATTGACATCAGCTGGAAATAAATGGTTGAATTCATAATGTTACGTCTCCGTTAATTGATTTTTCCGTAACTTCGTTCCGACGAAATTTTAGCGACACAAGTCTTTACTTAATAAAACTGGTTTATTCTT
>NW_013669564.1:1742-7714 GCF_000517525.1 Limulus polyphemus | reverse complement strand
ATATATATATATATTTTATGTTTTTTCATATCTTTACTTAAAAAAATATGTTAAAGTGTTTCATGTCATAAAATTACATCAGAACAACTGAAAAAATGTTAAATTTAAGTTTGACTGTAAAGGGATGAAGAGAACAATCATTATAAAATTAATTGGAAAAAACTAACTGAGCAGTGTTTCATATCTTCCTGGTTCTTTATGTTTAGAGTTTGTGAATAATTGTTGGAACCAGTTTCTGTAGATTGATGTTTCGACATGTTCAGAGAATGTACTGTTATGATTTATTTCTATGGATTTAATTTTCTGAACATTTGCAGCCTTCCAGATTCTGAGACTTAGGTAATCCTGAACATCAAATCTCTTAATTTTGCATACATGAAGCAAGTACTCACACTGCTTCTTGTCACGGGATTCTGTCCTAAATTTGACAAAAGAATAACATATTGATAAACAGTTTCAGTTTGTCTGAATTCTGCAACTGCATGTAGATCTCTTGTAAAGGTTTGATATTTGTGTTGATTTTGTAAACCAATAAAATGTATATAGAACTTAATCAAATAAAGTAATGTAGATGTGTTTATTATTAATTGTGTTTGTCACATTATATATTTTGATTATAGATATAAAGACCTGTGTGAACATCTGTTCTGGAAGTCATCATGTTTTAAGACAAGAAGATACTTTTACAGAAGCCATCAAATCCTCAAAATCAAACAATGTATGTTTAAAAAGAAGTATAAATATAAATAACCTAAAACATTCTATTATACCTAATGGTGGTGAAAAACCATACAGTTGTATCATTTGTAGCAAACAATTTGGAACAGTGGATAACCTTAAACAACATAACAGGATACATGCTGAAGAAAAACCTTATTGTTGTGTAGTGTGTGGAAAACACTTTGGAACAAATAGTAACTTAAAAATACATCAAAGAATACACACTGGGGACAAACCTTACAGTTGTGTGAGAAATGTTTTAGAAAATAGTGAATTAAAAGTGCATCAGAGAACACACACTGGAGAGAAACCATATAGTTGTGTAGAGTGTGGAAAATAATTTGGAATATAGGGTAACCTAAAACAACATGAGAGGATACACACTGCAGAGAAACCCTATAGTTGTGTGGAGTGTGGTAAATAATTTGGAACAGTGGGTAACTTAAAACAGCATGAGAGAATACACACTGAAGAGAAACCATACCATTGTGCAGTTTGGGGAAAACACTTTAGCACAAATGGTGAATTAAAGATACATCAAAGAATACACACTGGGGAGAAACCTTACAGTTGTGCAGTTTGTGGAAAACACTTCCAAACAAATAGTTCTGTAAAAAAACATCAAACAACACACACTGGGGAAAAACCTTACAGTTGTTTAGTGTGTGGAAAACACTTTAGAAGAAATAATGAATTCAAACTGCACCAAAAAATACACACTGGAGAGAAACCTTACACTTGTGCAGTTTGTGGAAAACAATTTCGAAGAAATATTAAATTAAAATTGCATCAAAGGATACATACTAGAGAGAAACCTTACAGTTGTATAGCACCTGGAAAACAATTTGGAACTACAAGTTCCTTAAAAAGGCATCAAACAATGCATAAAGAGGAGAAACCTTACAATTGTGCAGTTTGTGGAGAACAGTTTAAAACAAACAGTCATTTACAAAAACATCAAAGAACGCACACCAGGGAGAAACCTTACAGCTGTATATTGTGTGGTAAACACTTTGGAAGAAATAGTGAATTCAAGATGCATCAAAGAATACACAATGGAGAGAAACCATATAGTTGTGTAGTGTGTGCAAAAGAATTTGGTACAATGGGTAACCTAAAACAACACATGATGATACACACTGCAAAGAAACCATATAGTTGTATAGTATGTGGAAAAGAATTTGGAACAATGGGTAACCTAAAACAACACGAAAGATTACACACTGTAGTGAAACCTTACAGTTGTGTGGATTGTGGAAAAATTTTAGAACAAATAGTAACTTAAAAATACATGAAAGAATACACTCTGGGGAGAAACCTTACAGCTGTGCAGTTTGTGGAAAAGAATATCGAACAACTAGTACATTGAAAATACATCAAAGAACACACTCTGGGGAGAAACCTTACAGCTGTATAGTTTGTGGGAAACATTTTCGAACAAATAGTGAATTAAAAATGCATGAAAGAATACACACTGGAGAGAAACCATATAGTTGTGAAGTGTGTGGAAAAGAATTTGGAATAGTGGGTAACCTAAAACAACATGAGAGGATACACAGTGCAGAAAAACCATATAGTTGTGAAGTATGTGAAAAAAAATTTGGAACCATGGGTAACTTGAAACAACATGAAAGGATACACACACTGGAGAGAAACCTTACAGCTGTGCATTTTATGGAAAACAATTTGGAAGTAGCTCTTACTTAAAAATACATCAACAAATACACAATAGGGAGAAATCTTAAAGTTGTGCATTTTATTAGAAGCAATTTAGAAATTACTGTTACTTAAATATACATAAAAAAAAACACCTGGGAAGAAACGAAACATTTGTGCAGATTGTGAAAAATATTGGATATAAACCTTACAGTTGTGTAATGTGTGGAGAACTGTAACAAATGGTGATTTGAAAGTGCATCTTGAGACCTTAGACAACATGAGAGAATACATGCTGAGGAGATGCTATATCTTAGTGTAGTAGGTGTGGTGGAAATTTGTAACTTATTTTATATGATGATGGTCTGGATAATTCGAATTACAGTGATATGAATTTGAAAAAATTAGCAACAGTTAATCTGGATTAGAAATTGCATCTGTTAAGTACAAATGTCTCCCTAAAACTAAATTCAGGTTGAAAAGAAAAATTATTTGATTCTTAGTAACCTCTTAAAATTTATTGAACTTTATGATACAGGATTAATTTAAGGTATATAAAATAAAGTTTGACTGAGATAAGATAGTAGAAACTGTATCTAAGAAGTTATGTATAAAATTTATGAACAATGGTTGAAACCAGTTTCTATAGATTAATGTATCGATTATAGCTAGGTGATAAGGGGTATTTTCTAACTGATTAATCAAAAGACTCGTTAATTGATTAGTACAACAATCCTAACAACGTGGTGTATATATACCACCATCCCCCTTTTCGTACAAAACAAAATATCAGATGTTTGTAAATGAGTGCGTTATTCTAACATGGTATCAAGCTCCCTGTTTTCACCTAGTTTAGTTTTTGTGAAGTAACTTCCGTTTTGTATGATACACATTTTCTGATAAAAAATATTTTTGTTGAAAAGAATTATTTTGCAAAAAACTTTAGCTACATATTTTTTGAAACTCATCTAGACATTTCCTTAGGGGATTACTAATGTCAATAAAAGATGATCACTTAGTCACCTTTTTTTTAAATATGCAGTAATACCCAATTGACCTTGTGTAAGACAAATAAATTGATAATTAAATAATGAAAACATGTTTTACTATCATCAATAAGGGTAATAATATTTTTATTTATAATTTTAATAATTAAATAAATCTGTTATCCATTTTATTTATGTAGATTGTTTAAGGATATGAGTTGTCAGAATGTTTTGCAGTTATGTACCATACTCACTAAATCGTAAACGTAACTAAGCTTACATGATTCAATGACAATTTGATTTCATTTGCTGAACATAAGAAGAAAATATACATGTTTACAGATATTGCAACACAATAGAACCAAAGTATATCTGTTAAAAGCACTGTAATTTCAAACAAAGAACCAATCCAAACATCAACAAGATACATTTACTAATTCTTTCAGCAATCTCCAGTCATGTAACTTCTTTGTTTAGTGCTGTGTGTATATTCCTGTGTCTAGGTAAACTATATTTATATTTGTTGATGTGTTAAACTTGTTGAGAAAGTTTTCTTTGTTACCAATTCAGACAATATCTAAAATGTATAAGCTTAAGTTACCTGAAGACTTATTATTAAAGAGAATTTCTGTAGCTTTCAAACAGATATAATGTAATGCACAAGTATATTCACAATTCAAAGCAACAAAAAAAAACTATATTTACTCTGTTATTACATGATACTCTAGTTCATGCTCTATCCAGTCATATTTAAGCTTTCTTCGTAGTTGTTTTCAAATCTGTGTTCATTAGTAAATGATCAAACCATTTGATGTGCACCAAAGCAAGGTTTTAACCTTGGCCTCTACAAAAACTAAAGGTGGGCAGAAAAACTTGACAAAATAAAACTAAAAGTGGGTTGTTTTGTTTATGTAGTTTTTTTTGTTACTCATTCAAACTGTTTAAGCTTACATTTTAAAAAATTTAAAAGAAAGTTGTTAGCTGTACAGTCATACCACTTGAATTGTCACTTATTTTGGACATCAACAATATGAAAAACATCTTTCTGAAATAGCCAGAGAGTTAGCAGTGGGTACTGCCAACCAGTTGACTTCTGTCTAATCAGCAGTTCAAAATGAAGGCCAGTGGCAGATATCCATAACAAAGACAGGATGAATAAGTTTGGTGGCAATGGGAATCAAACCCAAGACACTCAAATCATGAGGCATCCCCTCTCTCCAAATTACCAGGCCATGCTAGCCCAAAGCTGAACTAACTGAAGATTGAAAAAACTTATAACATTTAAATTAGGTTTTGATCTCCCTCCCCTATTTGGCAGAGTACAGATAGCCCATTATATAGCTTTGTGCTTAAAAATGAACAAACCTAATGACAATATTTTGATTACTTGTATAGCTGGAATAATTGAGGATTTTAATGACTGGAAGTTCTAATTTTGATTACTTTTATGACAGTTAATTTAATCAATATCAATTATTTGATCATATTTGTGAAAAATGATTTAAATGTAATTTCAATTGATTGTTCAAATAATTAAAACAGTATTAATCTGAAATAAATTTTGGTTTATTGTTTTTGTGACTACAGATTTGATCACAACTTGATTAATATATTTTTGGAATTAACTGATCGATTCTTTATTTTGATTAATCTTTTTGTTTATGTGACAGTAATTAATGTAATTGCTGCTTGCAGGTAATTGATTAAACTGCCCAGCTCTAGTTTAAATATGCAGATAATGTACTGCCATCATTAATTTCCATGAATTTAATTTTCTACCCTTTGGATTCTCATACTTGAATGATCCCGATTTCCAATCTCATAATTTTTCTTGCTGAAGAAGGTAATCAGTCAGCTTTAGTAAGAGTAATCTGCCTTAAACTTAATAAAATAGTAAATAATGTTAATAAAGTTTAATTTTGTTCAAATCTTTTAAACAGAAACTTTGAGGTATTGATTTTAGTTAACATGTTATGAGGCCAAAGCATTAGAAGATTTTTTTGATAGTTGATCACTTCAAGTCAGAAACTATCTCTTAATATCAATCCAGGAAATTATCGGCTGAAAGTAACTTTGGTTATTGTAACATTGAACCATTATATTTCTACAGTTGATTTTACTCATTATTGTTAGACTTTATCTACTACAAATCTTTCAACTCTATTTTATGTTTTCAGTGTTATTTCAACCCAAGGAAAAACGTATTGTTACATCAAGTCCTTTCTTTATAAAACTTCTTTATTCCTCCTCAATACAACTTTGTAATGTACTTAATTTTCACAGTTACACACACTATAGTTCACAACAATTCACTCACTTTCTATCGCGCTTAGATTTAATTGTCCGTCCCCGCAAACTATAGTTCCGATCTCTGTGTCTGCTATCCTCAGTTACCGCCGACCGTAACCGCTGTCTTTCTTTCTTTCTCTCTGCCTGCTTCGTCTCTGCCACGTCTCTGTCTTTGTCTCCACTGCTGCTTCGACTCTGTCTGTCTCTCTCACTGTCTAGCGCACTTATATACAATAATACTGCCTGTTCTAGAAACTTCTAAGACTCTCAACGCGTGCTACCAGCGTCAGTTGACGCAACGCTGTTGCAACACACTAGCGA
>NW_013669564.1:0-869 GCF_000517525.1 Limulus polyphemus | reverse complement strand
CACCATACAAATGTACTTGTTTCCAGCACGAGTTTGGGGCAGAGGACCAGCAATGTCAACGGCTACTCTTTCCATTGGTGCACCAACTTGATATAACTTCTTTGGAGCACGTCCCTTATGCTTGGGTCCCCTTTTAGCACAACATGTACTGCACGTTCTGCAACATTCTTCCACATCTTGCCTCATACCTATCCAGTTAAATCTTTGTCGTAGGTGATTCAATGTCTTCTTAACTCCGAGGTGTCCTCTTGTTAAAGTATCATGGGATTGGCGCAGCACAACTTCCCGTAACTTTCTCGTGATAACCGTTTGCTATGTCGTCACTTTCCCATCTGCAGTTTCCCATCTCCAGAGAAGAAAACTATCTTCAAGCTTCAACTGGTCCCATCGTGCCCAATAGTTCTTTGTCACAGGGCTTAGACTAGATACCTTCTCCCAAGCAGGGTGCAAAACACTTGCTTTTAGAAAATCAATTATTGGCTTCAAATCTTGGTCTTTCTCCTGCTCTGATTTAATATCTATACCTGGTTCCCCTTCATCATCATCAATTCCTTCAGTCACCTTGACTTCAGATTGATGGCACCTGGTTAGTTCAACCTCGCTTTTGCAGCAATGTCTGCAGTCATTTTTGCAGGGTCTTCGGCTCAGTCCATCGGCATTACCATGAGATTTTCCCTCTCTGTAGTATTCAATATCATAATTATACTGGTCTATCTTTCCAATCCAACGTGCCAGTTGTCCCTCTGGGTTTTTTAATGATCTTAACCAGCACAACACAGCATGGTCTGTCCTGATGGTAAACCTCGCACCATAGAGGTAAGGATGGAAATATGTCAGACTCTTTACTATAGCAAGGAGTTCCCGCCATG
>NW_013669563.1:87783-101455 GCF_000517525.1 Limulus polyphemus | reverse complement strand
CAGGGCCATTTCGCGAGTGTGTTGCCTTGGGATAGACTCAACAAGCGTCTTCAGAGTATCAATATCAATTCCAACATGTCGGTCCTTGCCATCACAGTTTTTAGGGCTAAAGTCACCTGAACGAAATTTGCTGAACCATCGTTGACACTTACGAACGTTGAAAACATTTCCATAAACTTTTTTAAAATTCTTTGTGGTTACATAGACGTTGTTTCCTTTCTTGTATTCAAACAGCATTACATGCCGAATGTATGTCTCACATATTATATAGGCTACCCTAACATGGCCCGGTGGATAAGTCACTCGACTCGCAATCCGAGGGTCGCGGGTTCGCGTCCTTGTCGCACCAAACATGCCCACTTGGGCGTGGGGCTAGCAACGGAAACTGCAACAACACTTCCGTCGGCGAAGTGTTGTTGTAGCCCTATGTTCCACTAGGAACGACAGGAACTAAGAGAGAAGAGGCGGTTTAACTATTATACGTGATGTTCGTTTTATGGGGGTGGTTAATGAAAGTGTTCCAAAACGCGACATTAATTTCTTGACGACCTAACAGTTTCATTGTCGTGTGATAGGCAATAGCAAGCCTGCATTAAAAATTATGAATTATTGTTTGTTCTTTTGATGTTCTTTATGACTACAGAGACGTTGTTTCCCTTCTTGTGTGTCTCGTCGTGTGCCATCACTATAAGGGATTAGAGTATACTAAACTTTACACATTATATAGGCTACACTAACGTGACGTCTAGGCGGTTCGTTTAACTATGATAGGTGATCTATGTTTTGTGAGGGTGATTAATGAAAGTGTTCCAAAACGCGACATTTATTTCTTGACAACCTAGTTAATACATTAGAAATATTCCTCTCTATAGGTTCCAACTTTATCTTTATGGAGTGATAATGATTGTTATGAATACTAGAACAATACCTTTCTTGTGTGATCCTATTGACACTAGAACAATACCTTCCTTGGGTGATCCTATTGACACTAGAACAATATCTTCCTTTGTGTGATCCTATTGACACTAGAACAATACCTTCCTTTGGTGATCCTATTGACACTAGAACAATACCTTCCTTGGGTGATCCTATTGACACTAGAACAATATCTTCCTTGTGTGATCCTATTGACACTAGAAAAATACCTTCCTTTTGTGATCCTATTGACACTAGAACAATACCTTCCTTTGGTGATCCTATTGACACTAGAACAGTGCCTTCCTCACATGTTCTTATGGGCGCAATAATAACGCCTTCTTTGCATGTTCCTATCGGCAATCGAAAAATGCCTTCCTTGCATGTTCTTATGGAAAAGAAACAATGCCTTTTTTTTACATGCTCCACTATCCTAATTCCTGGTAGTTTTCCTAAACCTTGCTACTCTAAGCTACTCATTAGTAAGGTCAGGGGTCTGGCCATAATACATATGTATATAACAATAGTCAATATCACCAGTGCTCCTACTGGCCAACTTTCGTAATATTCTTTACCTTTCACGAGTCTGGCTATTATCCATATGTCACAGTATTAAGTGTTTCAAGTTTTCGTCTTAGTGACCACCTCTTTTAGTAATAAGTTCTGTCGTTCAAGGATCTGGCCACTATCCATATCTAACAGTTGTCAATATTTCGACATTCCCTGGATAGTTGCTTATATATATATGAAAATTTCTCAGTTATGTATATGACAAGATGATGAGAACGTGAACAAATATTACGAAGACATTTTTATTGATTGGTTTTTCAGACTCAACGGGAATAGATATGTTCATGCTAAGCGACTAATACTTTTTTACGTGGTTATAAAGATGAATCTTACTAAAAAATATGTGTTTTGATGACAAACAAACCATACATTGTTGAAGTTCTTTGTCATAAAAACAATTTCTAATTACTTTTTCATTTCCTCACGCCGAACTTTTTCAAGAACCGTACACAATTAGTCATCTTTATTTCAGCTCAAGTCATGAAAAACATTACGAAAAACGTTCAGCTCGGCTTTGGTTCCTTCGTTGATAAAGTCGCCATGCCATTTGTAGACATGGTTCCAGAAAGGTATAAATTTTATTTAATTACAGTGTTCAAGTAATACTTTTAGTTTCTCTTTATAGATGTGCTTGCTAAGCATTAGGTGCTATTGTTTGATTGTTATGATTAACAAATAAAGGCAGTTTTGTGCTAAAAATATTGTTATTTTTTAGCTTGCTAAAATCAACAAATAGAGATAGTGACATGTTAAATATTAGTTGTTGTTTGTAATTGCTATGGTTAATAAATAAAGATGGTGGTATGCTAAAAATTAGATTTTCTTCTTTGCAATCGTTATGGATAGCAAATAAAGATAGTTCTACGTTAAAAATTAGTTTTTATTGCTTGTCATTGCCATGGATAACAAATGAAGATAGTGCTAGAGCAGTTCAGCTTGGGATAACACAAACTAGCAATGCCAACCACTTACATATTCAAAGAATCTAAGATAGACCTTACTTTGGTTGTATGACTAACTAAATGGTTTATATAAAACTAGTGTAAAAGTCCGTCAATAAGTATGGAAAACCATTGTTGAATGATCAACAAAAATTGTAGAATTTAACTAAAACGAATTTGTTTGTACCTCCAAAATGCACCTACTCTTCACTTATTTCATCAGTCTCGAAGTAATTCTTTAATCACCATATTTTTTAGCAAAAACTACGCAGAAAAATGAAATGTTATCGTGAACAAAAGTACGTGTGTACTCTGAAAGAGATTTAAATAGCACTCTTGAATCTTTTCAATGTATTCTAGGTCAGGAAGTAGAAAACATAGTGCGGACATTCCCACAGAAATGTTCAACTCTTTCGTACGTGTCCACTCTGAAAGAGATTTAAATAGCACTCTTGAATCTTTTCAATGTATTCTAGGTCAGGAAGTAGAAAACATAGTGCGGACATTCCCACACAAATTTTCAACTCTTTCGTACGTGTGCACTCAGAAAGAAATTTAAATAGCACTCTTGAATCTTTTCAAGGTATTCTAGGTCAGGAAGTAGAAAACATAGTGCCGACATTCCCACACAAATTTTCAACTCTTTCGACTCTACAAAAGATAAAGAATATTTGGTAGCAAGAAACATTTACCTTTCTTGTGTTTTAAGGCCAAATAGATAATATATTTATTAAAATACCAAAATAATATTTATTAACTAACATTTATTCACCACTTAAACGTTTTTAAACACTAACTTTATAACGTTATTAATAGTAGGCCTATTTGTAGTCTAATTTAATACATATGCGTAAGGTTTAGCTCAAACATTACTTGGTAAATTTTATTTTGCTTTTGGCTACAACTCAATGTCATAAAACTTCTGAATTAAACTATTCTTTTGTTATTTCACCGAAGTTATAAAAAATAAAGAATGAAAAACAAACCTTTCTAACAAATGAACATGAATATTGAACATTCAACATAAACACCATAATTGGCCTAAGAACAATCAGGTGATAGTTTTGTTGGTAAGCGACGATGTATTTGGTGAACATTACCAAGAAACATAAGGAGCGTGAAAGCGTTCTCGACAGAGTAACAAAGGGAATAAGCTGTTTATACAGTAGTTAGTGATTAGCTCAAAGACAAGCGCCTGTGTTTGTGATTTTGTGACGTGCACACAGGATTAATGAGAACTGTATTTCTCGCCTTTGTTTTTCAACAACACGTGTGTGTTCATGATTAGAAGCTGTAGTGGAGTGGAAGGTTAGTCATTTGGATAGACAGGTGAACTTTTTTCTGGCGAAGTAAAGACTGAGGACTTTCTTCTTAATCAACCCAAAAGAAGAAAATTGAGATTTGCTGCATTGGAAACGTGTGCATTTAGAATAGTCGCAGGTTCGATTCCTGCTCAATCTCAAATTTTGTTTTTGTTTTTTTAGAAAAATATTTTAATATCACAAAACAATTTACTATTTTCAATTGTTTTTTATAATTTTGGATTAACAATTGAATTCGAAACATTACGTTGATTCTCAGACTTTTGAGCGTAGTATGGCATAGTGGTTAGGGCACACGGCTCACAATCTGAAGATTGAGGGTTCGAATCCCCGTGGACAAGAATTCTCGCCCTTTCAGCCGTGGGGGTGTTATAACGTAACATTCAATCCCACTATTCGTTAATAAAAGAGCAGCACAAGAGTTGGCAGTGGGTGGTGTTGACTTGCTAGCTGCCTTCCTTCTAATCTGTCACTGCTAAACTAGAGACGGCTAGCGCAAATAACCTCCGAGTAGCTTTACGCGAAATTCAAAATAAACAAACCAAACATGTTTATATGTTTGTCCATCTCCTTTATATATACATTTGAAAATCAAGTTCATTAGCTGTCTCACACACACACAAATAAGTAAGTTTGGGTTTGGGAACAGTGGAAGGGAGAAATAATAATAATGAGACAGAGGACGTAATCTTACGCTTTTTATTATTTGAAAATATTTTAACAGTACAAGAAAAATTTATTAAAAATTTGTTTGTTTGTTCTGTAATTTTCGAACAAAGCTACAGAGTTCTCTTCGCATAGCTGTTCCTAATTTTGAACTGGTAGATTAGAGGGAAGATAGCTAGTCAACATTATCTACCACCAACTACTAGGTTTCTCTTCTCTTGTCGAATAGTGGCACTTGTTCGTCATTCTTAAAGCGCACGAATGGCCTCGAAATGCAGCAATGGAACGTGAATTTGGAATCTTATGATTCACAGTCTTGCCACGCTAACCACCAGTTCATGCATGATCCCCTTATTAAAAATAAACATTGTTTAAGCATAACACGATTTAAAAAAACTTTAGATAAAAAAAAGCATTTTAACACAGCAAGCTTAAAGAAAGCTTTGGAACAAAGAAAAACATTGTTAAAAAACTTTAGATTAAAAAAAGCATTTTAACACTGAAAGCTTAAAGAAAGCTTTGGAACAAAGAAAAACATTGTTTAAACGCAACAAGATCAATGAAAGCTTTGAAATAAAAATCATTGTTTACGCATAACAACAATAAACGAACTGCACTGTTTTGCTCGTTCAACTTTGTTGTTTTTCAGAATTTGTAGCTATACTTAGCCTATACAAATAAACTGTCCCTTACGAGGTATTATTCTCACCAACTCTAAATGTTATAAAGTTTATGTGGAGAGAGACAGAGAGAGAGAGAGAGATCGAAAGAGTCAATGAGGAAAGTTTATTCATTTAGGAGCATAAGCTGATTCTTCCCAATAGTGCAACCCTCCTCCACGCGAAATAATGGCCTACCCAAACAAAAATACAATATTATGACTTATGAATAAATATAGGCCACTTTAGAAGGTATACATGATTTACATTAGACTTGATAAACTAAAACAGACATGGTGTATTTTGCCCACGACTTACATTAAACCTGATGGTCTAGTACGTTTTTGTGGTATTTTCAAATAAAACTTATTTCGGCACAAATATCAGATTAAATGCTCTAATAACAGCAGGATCGACAGGAAATTTGTGAAGTAATATGTATTTGAAACGTTTACTGAGATTTCTAGTGTTTGAAAAAAAAAAAAACAATCTTTATTAGAACTAAACTAAAAAAAAAATAAAAACACAGAGGGCGTTCTTGCATAGACAATAAGACAGCCACTTCCACTGGATCGTGATCAGGTTCATAGCTTTCTTTCTCTCTCATCATAGATCTTTGTAGATCTAAACATGTTGAACTCCAAAATAAACTGAACTTGTAGTTCCTAAGGTTCAAAATAAACTAAGAAACGAAGCGTCATTCTAACAGCTAAACTCGGTTTCTTTGTCTAGTCGACACGTCATCGCGTGATTGTTGTTCTTACATAGCTTTCGTTGGCTGTAATATACAGATATAATCTTAAAAATTCCTTTATTATTAAAAGCAGATAGAAAACATATAACTTGCCTGTATATCACACTATACTTTAGATGTGTTTTTCAAGTATTTACATTACACCTTATAGGCTAGTATGGACCTAGCACGTTTTCCCCGTGACTTACATTAAAGCTGACAGATTGGTATGTTTCATTTTAGATGTGTTTTCCCATGATTTACACTAGACCTGATAGGCTAATATGTTTCTCCCGTGACTTGCCTCAAACCTGAGACCTGATACTATTTTTGTTCATGTTAGACCGGGTAAGCTAATATTTTAATTATATATTTTGTTCCCAATTTCTTCAGTTTGCAAGATCCTTGCTATAAGAATGGTATGAGCTGCGCTAGGCCTTATGGATTTAAAAACCATTTGCCCTTGACTGGAGATATCATTAAGTTCAAGGTAAGCTGCATCATGATGATTAAATCAGTGAATGTTTAAGGAAGTGATTGGCTATTTACATCAGTAAGTAGAGAACTGTAGACATTCACATTATAGATATTTCTTGTTTTATTCAGTGAAAATGTAGGAAATAATTATTATATTTAATGTCGGAATTATGAATATAAATGAACGTTTTATTGCGTGTTCATGGCAAACCTACAATTTATATGAGATAGTTTTATTATTAGCTGTTGATGTTTGTTCCATCCAAAATTTTAGTTTTTGATGTCTTTTTGTTTAATTAATTTAATCATTAGTTTTGAAGCTGTTTGTAGACAAACCTGAACAAAGTGGTTGAGACAATTTAACTGAAATGTCTATAAGTCGAGATAGTAACGTAACTAATGTATCTTTTTGTAATATATTTGAAAATAAAATGCCTTAAAGGATCACGCTCATCAATAATAATTATTGAAATACCTTAGCGATCGCTCACAAACTTATAACACGATTTAAACACGATATTTTAGGCTAGCAGAAATGTCCAACTGTAGTACAGTAAAGTGTGTCTTATTGCAATACATTACCACTGATAACCTTCTCCTTGTTGTATAGGAGACTGTTTCTAAAGCTTCTCTGTCAGCAAATTTGGACGATCCCGAAGGTGGATTTGATGCTCTAATGCAAGCTACAGTTTGTAGGGTATTTTGTTTCTCGGCTACTTTTGTAACATATAAGCCTTATTTATGAATTAACAGTTTTAGTGCTAATTCTAACATGTTTAATGGAGTTACAGTTAGTACTTGTATCAGATAATGTAAAAGTCTAGAAGGATTCATATTTAGAACCCATCAATATATATAAGCAACGTAAATGGTATACTTTTCAAATACTTGTAACTTATTATTTTAATATCAAGTACCGTGCAAGTAATAAACGTATTCCGTTTTAATTGTTATGAATTGTCTGAATGATAAAACTATTAATTTTCTCATGGGCTATTAAACTTTGTACGTTTGATTAGAGTTGTATAACTACGAGCTGTGTAACCTATGAAGATTTTATTAAGAAACTGATTTTAGTAAGAAATTTGACAGGAGTAAAAGTGACTTGTTTTTTTCTTCTGCCAAGTGATTTAATTTTAATTTCCTGCATATACAGGTTATTTATCCAATTTCATCACATCAAATAATCATTAAATACGGTATCTAATAACCACAGAACTTAGTATACAGATGGATAAAGACCGTATAACTATACCTATCAAACTTATCACATCTTACAGTCTTCACATACGGTATCTAATAGCTCCAGAACTTGGTAGAGAGATGGATAAAGACCGTATGGCTATGTCTTTACCCATCTCTCTACCAAGTTCTGGAGCTATTAGATACCGTATGTGAAGACTGTAAGATGTGATAAGTTTGATAGATATTATTGCTACATCTACCACATAGTAATATAGATATCCAAATGACAACTGTAGTCACGTATAAGTTAAAGTTTTAAGAGCTCTATCAATGAGAAGCTTC
Organism: Limulus polyphemus; assembly: GCF_000517525.1. Classification (NCBI taxonomy): domain Eukaryota; kingdom Metazoa; phylum Arthropoda; class Merostomata; order Xiphosura; family Limulidae; genus Limulus; species Limulus polyphemus. The sequence continues at coordinate 93,645 of NW_013669563.1, read as the reverse complement.
GTAATATCATCACATTTAGAAATTAACCCAAATTACTACATTGGAATAATTAACGCTTTCCAAACAAACGAGTAAATCATGGCTAACGTCAAGTAAAAAGGAAATATATTCAAAGATGTATAGACAGGTTTATCGACCCATTACGTAGTATTCATGGGGGCCACCATTAAGCGATCACGCGATTTTCAGCCATTACGAAGATAAAAATTCATGAACGAAAATCAAAGCTCTTTAGTCGCTATCGGTTGATATTTTCGACGTCGCCTTGATGTTACATGCGAACAATGGCTAGCGAAATGATTTGGTTTGAATTTCGCGCAAAGCTACGTGAAAGCTATCAGCGCTAGCCGTTCCTAATTTAGTAGTGAAAGACTAGAGGGAAGGCAGCTAGTCATCACCACCCACCGTCAACTCTTGGGCTACTCTTTTATCAACGAATGGTGGAATTGACCGTCACATTATAATGTCTCCACGGCTGAAAGGGCAAGCATGTTTGATGGGATGGGGATTCGAACCCGCGACACACAGATTGCGAGTCGAACGCCCTAAACACCTATAATGTATCCACGGCTGAAAGGGCAAGCATGTAGCTGGGATGGGGATTCGAACCCGCGACACAAAGATTGCGAGTCGAACGCCCTAAACACCTATAATGTCTCCACGGCTGAAAGGGCAAGCATGTTTGCTGGGATGGGATTCGAACCCGCGACACACAGATTGCGAGTCGAACGCCCTAAACACCTAGCCAAAGCGAAATGAAATACAAAGAAGGTGGCAGAAGCTAATTTGCTGTAAATGGCTGTTCAAATAACCGTCATAAATTTAGTATTTAGGATAGATCCAGATGTGAAGGACGCAGTTTGACTTTTCCGTGAATTTTCCGTGTTTAGTACCTTACAGATTACGTTAGGCGGACCTACTAAGCTAAAATGGATCGAAGTTATCAATAGAAAAACTTACCAATACCGGTTTGGGTTTGTGCAGAACATTTTTGGGTGACAGAGAAAATATCAGAGTAAAAAACACAGCTCGTAAAGAAAATAAAAAGCTCGTATAACCCGCTGAATCACGAAATGAGACTGATGCTGATATTAACTTGATGCTGAAAATACATCTGGTTTGTCTGAAGTTGACCCCAACAGTAATGTAAGAGTGAAAAGCGAAAAACGTATGAAGGAGAAATTTACTAAACGTACACGGTGGCAGAAATCTTACTTTTTAGAAAATGACCATTACTCAAACTTTACAGACATTAAAAGAAGAAAAAGGAGCCTAGTGGAAGTTAGAAGAAGGAACCATATCTGTCAAGAAAAACGGTGTTTTACGCGGACGATTCCTGTACACAGGTGTGACAAAGCAAGTCTTTTCTTTAATCTTGAATCAGACAAACGCTTCTAACTTCCAAATGGATAAAGTTGATCAAATAATGCTTGTTTTAATAGGACTTAAACAACATCTAAAATTCAATAACTTTGCCACAGATTTGGGATTTCAAATAGTCTAACATGAATTATTGAACGGGTGGATTTCGGTTATTTTAAACAATTTATAAGATTTAATTATCTGGCTTCCCAGAGAAATACTCCAAGGGTATTGTTCAAAAAACTTTTCGTGAAAATTATCCACACATAATCTATAATATTAACTGTGCAGAAACACTTATTCAAAGACCCACAAATAGTCTATAATATTAACTGTGCAGAAACACCTGTCAAAGACCCACAAACTTAAAAAACAGATACGATAGTTCTAGTAATTACATCTCACAATTTTGTTGCAATATCACTTCTAGGACGAGCAAGTGATAATATGGAAAACAGTATAATTTTAACTTATTCCTACGGATGAAGTAATGGCTGATAGAGGTTTTCCTATCCGTAATTTACTTTTTTTTATAGAAAAATTAAATTTTATATTCTAGCTTTCACCAAAGGTGAACCTTAGCATAATGAAGAGAATGTTTTACAGCGACCAGAAAGATCGCCAGAGTAAGAATAAATTTAGAAAGAGCAATAAATAGATTTAAAACGTTCAAGATAATACTGTGCCAGTTTCGTCTTTTTCGATAACATTCTAATCGTGTGCTTAGCCGAGCTGTTCTAATACATTGGTTATTTTCAGAGCAAAGTCACATTGGACTATTTGCTGTGTCCATTGCGGAGAATCGAACCCCAGATTTTAGCGTTACAAGTTCGTAAACTTACCGCTGTCCCACCGGTGATGTTGTTGAAAATAGTGAAAGATATAGACGCTTTATTAATTAAATTATTTGCTCTCACTCATGTCATCTGTCAAAGGGGTTAGCTTACTTATATCCGGTGGTATTGAAATATTCATACTTGATGTCATTGCGATTCTTTGTTGTCGAGATGATATTCATGTTTGTTGAATTTCACTTATTCACCTTTGTTTCACTATTCTACAACTTCCAGTGGGGCAGCGGTAAGTTTGAAGACTTAGAATGCTAAAATTCGAGGTTCGATTCCCCGTGGTGGACGGTGTGCAGATAGCCTGTTTCTGTAACTTTGCGCTTACGAAATAAACAAACCTATCATAATGGGAGATAAGTTAAACTGGCCTCCGGCGACTTAGTTCAGCACTACTGGCGTTAATCCAAAAATTCTATCTATACTGCCGATAAAGTGACCATATCTTTAAAATAACCCCCAGCTCAGACATGAAATTACTTCACTACAAGCTTAGTAAAAATATTCTTAAAGTTTTATTTGAAAAAAAAAAGAGTATTTGTACAGAATGTTCAACTACATTTTACTATTATGAAACAGATTAAATCAAAGTTCTTTCATTTTTCAGAAATCCATAGGGTGGAAGAAAATATCCAGAAAAATAATTTTGTTTGCTACTGCTTCAAAATCCCATTCTGCCGGGGATGGAAAGGTATACTGAACTATATTGGTTTAAGCAGCATGTCCTGGTAAGAGCTTAGTTTAAACATATGAAGAAGGATGTAATGTTTGAATGTGTCCAGTTTCCATATTTAACATATACTTATAGTTGCTGATTTTGTTGTCTGTTTAATTAAATCTGTGTTATGCAGTTTGACTCAAATGATATCGGTCTGTGACACATTTACCTATTCTTCTAACAATAACAAATATTAAACCAAAGGTCTCTAATTATTTTCCACATTGGGTCACTTCTGATGACGACCACAAAACCAAGGGTCGGGCCTGAATTTATTGGGGAATACGATATTCCCCAAATATAGTTTTGTTAACTTTTGCAATATCTAATCATAGTGAGTGCAAATCACAATTAAGGCTTTTGGAGGGCCTGATGTGGTTGGCAGGCCTCCTGTTGGGAACCACTAGAGTAAACCATTCATGTGATCCATGATCGAAAGACAAGGCAAATATACCAATACGATCATGGCATGCTGTTTATTTCTTCATTTAGGGTAAATATATATCAGCGTTATGTAGCGGTAAATGTTTAGTAGATATATTGTTCAATTACAAGGTTTAAATTTCAATCTAATAAGTTATATATAATGTAAAACCGTTAAGTACATAAACCTTTTTAAGTTATAATGAGAATATATTATTCCTTAATAAAGTATTATGATATGAGTTAATGAGATGTGCATTATCCATTACATTGTACGAGTTCAAAAGTAATGGCAGTGTAATATTATATTTGTTCAACTTGATGTAATTAAATGAAGTGCGACTGATTCTCGATAAAACACCTTATTTAATTTTTTATTGTTTACTTTAACATTATATTGGTTGATTGTGGAGCTAATAATGATACTTTGTTTCGTCAAATTAAAAATAATAAAACAATAATTTTAATTTAAGTTTTGTGTTATTACCTTCAGCTTGCTGGCATTGTAAAACCGAACGACGGTAAGTGCCACCTGAGTAAAGAAGGACATTACACAATGAGCATGCGTCAAGTAAGTATACACTCGAGACGTTAAGAATTAGAGAAGTTCTCCGAGATCAAAAATAGTTCTTGATTCTTCTGAATTATTACTAATTTTACAAGACGGTATGCTACCCTCGATATTTCTATACCTAAGACACCTAGAATTAGCAGTTCTAATAATAAATTATCAGTAAACATATAATTTTTCCATGAATCATACTAAATTCAGCCTTTAAAATAACCAACAGAGTGAACACAAAGAAACGCCATTAATCAGCTAAAGCATTTGTTGTAGTTGCGGGTTAGAATCCCGATCAAACATCCTTTATACTTCTTCAGGAAAATATCTGACTGACTACACTTTGATTATGTGACCTACACTGAATATCGTTAACAAACTTCATATTAACTTGTTTTAAAACCTTTTTACAAGCTATTATATACAGTAACCAATGGACTTGGAGCAGTTTTTCTTAGAAATATTGTTCTTATTTTAAATATTCTATTCCATGTTTTTTGTTTTTCAATCGTTAGCTTCCATTTACGCAGTTGTTATATTTCTTATTTAATGTTGAAGGCAACATATTAGAAACTTAAATTTGCCCTCCAGTGGCTCAACGGCAAGTCTGTAGGCTTACAACGTTAAAAGCCGAGTTTCGATACCAATGGTGGGCAGAGCACAGATTGTCCGTTGTATAGTTTCGTGCTCAACAAAAACCAACTTAAAATTTACAAAAAATAAATCAATCTCCAAAAAATTCAGAAAGTAATCAATATCAAGGTAACTACTGCTTCTATTGGGTGATATCAGTAAAATAATAACTATTATTTCTGTAGTTTAAAGAATATTTTACTGAATTACACAGAGGCTCTCGATCATATGCTGCAGTTGCAGCCACATGTGTTTAATAAAATGACCACTATGCTTTAAAGAAGTTGACCAGGCTTCTAGCTTTGTCACCTTTTCGTTACGATTCCTGGTTAAAAGTTAAAAATATTGCATGCTTAACAGGTTAAGTATACAGTCAACAGGATGAGCAACATAATCTTGCAATTTATCATAGAAAATTTTCGTAGCTCGTGAAAAGGATCTAGATTATGCTTTAAAATTAGTAAAATTACTAACGTGCGCAGTAAAATCCAGTTCCTCGTTATACAAGTTATATTTCAGGCATTTTTATACAGTAAGGCAGAATGCCGAGTCTACCCTGTAAGTCTTGTCGTGGTCTTAGATTTGAGTATAATAATAATAATCCTTGTAGATCATAGGGCCCCAACAACACCTCGCCGACGGAAGTTGTTGTTGCAGTAATTTTTTAGCAGGTTGGTTTTTACGGGGCGGAGTTTCTCATCCTGGACTTGGGACTAGGCAATGCCAGGGAACGAATCCGGTACCTTTGGATTAGAAATCCAACGCACTATCCACTGCGCTATAGGGACACTAGATTTGAGTATATTAATGACAATATCTTCAAGGAACTTAAAATCTGTAACAGTGCATGAAACAAACTAGTGTTCATATTTTTTGAAAGTAAGTTATGGCTCATCTCATCTTTAAATTAAACTCAACTGTGATTGAATAGTTATATATATTGCTATATATTAATTCTTGTCCGTGCTATTATGTAAGGATGATGCAAATGCCATTCCTACATTTAGTTCCTTTTTTTGAAAACGTTTTTCTTTAATTGTTTTTTAATGCAGTGTTTCAATTGACATAGGAAGGTTGTATTTATAACCAAGTTCTAAATACAATGAGGTTCCAACTATAATATTTATTGTTTATGTATTATTGGCTGGTAATTCCTGTTTCACCCTGTGCTTAAGCTTTTGAAAGGAACTCCAATGTCTGTAAGATAGCTAGCTTCAAGGGGGTAATGAAAACATCGTTTGCACTAGAGTTATGATTTTTTTAAATTACTACTAGTTATTAATAATAGTTATAAAAGCGAATAGTCCGTTTGAAACTAT
>NW_013669563.1:80218-86807 GCF_000517525.1 Limulus polyphemus | reverse complement strand
GATTTTTTTAAATTACTACTAGTTATTAATAATAGTTATAAAAGCGAATAGTCCGTTTGAAACTATGCCATCTCAGTGAAATGGGTTGGTACCATTGTTTTGGTTTTAAAGTAATCATATAATAAAAATAAACAGAAGAAAAAAACAAGAAATTCAAACTTTTTGCTATGATATTTACAGACGTTCCCTGAACTTGTGACTCAGTCATTACATAGATATTGTTATAAAAGGAAACACTGTATAGTATTGTAAAGTTCTGATGACCAATTAAGGAGACATATATAAAATACCATTTCGATGAACAATCCGAGCCATCCCTACATAGGCAGTGCTTCCGCCTGCTTGTGTTACTTCATCTGCTGCTTACTCCTGCCAGTTTTGCAAGAATATTTAATCTTTCCTTCTGGTAGCCTCTGTGATGGTGATGTCATATTGATACGGGTTTGAGAAACCATGGCTTTCATGACGTCCCTCTTCCTCTGTTTCCTGAGATTCGGTTGTTTCAGACTCTTGCTGCTGATTGTTTAGGGCCATGTGTGTTAGGTGATCAAATCATCTGATTCGTTTTTCTGTGTTTTTTAAACTGATATCTTTGATGAGTTCATTTCTGCTTTTGTCTCTTCGTGTTTTGCTTACTGCTCTACAAAGGCGTATCATTTCACATATGATGATATGGTTTGGTATCTTAACGATGGTTTCTGACCTTGATTTTGGACTTGTTGGGTAAAGAAAGAAATAAAATTAAATGGCAATCATCCTTTAAAGTAAAACTCTGTTGCTGTTGAAGTTTTAGCGTGTATATTTTTATTATGCCTATTGAGTGTTGGTAATTTGTATTTTCAATCTGAATGGCACCTTACACGTACAAGTGACCCTTGAGGTTCTGCTATAGCCGTCACTATGCTTAAAGTGATGACTAGAGGGAATGCAATCAGTTAGAAGTACCCGCCGCCACAAGGAATCTTCTGACTTGATCTGGGAACCAAAGATAAAAACTGTAATTTTTATAACACGCTCAAAACTGGAAGTGTGGAGCGTGTTTAGCATAATTTTATATCGGACCTTCAGATCAGCAGCCCGTCATGCAAATCACTAGACCATGACAGGCTTTCCTTGCATGTTAGTAAATTTCTTGGAGACTCTGGCGTATCTAAAAAATAAAATAAAAAATACCCGAAAACTCGTTATATCTCAGTTATAAGTGAACACTTCAGGGTGTTGAAACATAGTCATCTGAAAATTTCTACTCGTTGCGTATAGACCAACCAAAACACTCTGTATTCATTAAGTCAAAAGTCAGCTAGACGTCTTGTAGTGATAGTTAACTTCGTGGAAACCGCGTTTGTTACCATCAAATGAACCTAGAAACTTCATGTTTGTCAATCAAACTCACCTTGACATTCCCATGTATTGAACAGATGCTTGCCTAAAAGACTTTTTATTGTAAGTAAATCTGCTTGAAACCCTACACTATCCATCTTGGCATTCCCTCGTATCGAAAATATACCTACCAGTGATCCTTACCTAGATAACCTCCCACCCCTTATATTGAGATCCATCTTTCTTGCAAACCACAGTTTATTACATTCTAATCTACCTGGAAACATGGTGTTTGTCAGTTAAACTCAATAGAACGTTCCTGTAACAAACTAACCTACTTGAGTATTTAATAATACTGAAGTAGGAGTCTGTTTCTATATTTGATCAACTATCTAGCGTAGCAATTAAGTTTTCTGATTCATACCCCCCTAGTGGCTTAGCGGTAAGTCTGAAAGCTTATAACGTTAAAAATCGAGTTTTGATACCTGTGATGGGCACAGCACATATAGCCTATTGTGTAGCTTTCTGTTTAACAACAAATAATCAGATCCATGAAACTCAATTAACTCGCACATACTTTGGTGTTCTTTCCTTTGTTATCTTACCTAGTTATTTATATTATTTTCGATTTGCTCCTTTGATTGTAATGGGGTTGGAATTTCTATTGAAATTAATAGTGATATGTAATGACATCAATGTTAGACCTAATATCTATATTTTAGCTTTAAATTTTTAAAATATTACAGTTTATTATAGTCATCTTCGCCCAGCGAGACTTTTTTTTATTCATTTACTTAGTAGTTACATGAGTGAGCAGGTAAGTTACCTTTTATTGTTTTTAATGTCTAAAGCATCAACTCTACTAAGATTGTCTATGAAAATATATGTGGTACATCGATCTGTATTTGTCATTCCCCACTCTCAGACACTCAGAAGATACTTCATACACACAATATAAGGACACACGTCTTGTTTAATATGTCACTGTTTCTTTAACGTGAACCTCATTAGGTTTACGCTAATAATTAATACTCTGTACTTTTGAGTCGTTTTGAAAATGAAGAGTAAGTATTTGAATAATTTAGTTGGCTGTTCGAGTTCATCTGGAAATCAGTTAGATAGTTTAGATATTTCTAAGAGCTTCTGTTGGTCATTTCGTATTGTAAAATAGGTTTAATCTTTTTTATTTTAGATAACATCATGGAACCAAAATAGGGGTTTGAAGTTTGAGTAAATAATGTCTACAGTATCTCCACCGTTGTTTCCTTACTTGTTTACGATCCTTATTTGCAGTTTTTTAAATTCCCATTTTTTATTTATCTTGTTTATTATATATGTAAATACTGTGATCAACTAAGTTTGGTATGTTTCAGGACTATCCGTCTGTTGAGCAGCTCAACAATCAACTATCCCGGAATAAAGTCATTGTTGTATTTGCTGTTTTGAAACCTGTTGCGCACGAATACGAAAGTTTATCGGGGTTACTGGAAGGAGCGGTTACAGGGGTGCTAGAAAGTGATTCTTCAAACATCGTGGATTTGTTACGAGAACAATATCGTGTGAGTTGACTGCATATTATGTATTTATTTATTTGGTTTTTGAGATGCAGCTTGATAAGATCGTTTTCTATGATATCTGCGTGTTCCAAAAATTAAAACTATCTAATGCCCTTTTTAATCCTGAACCAAATTTAAATCGTTCACAGTAACAATGATAATGTTTTTAAGGCTTTGTTCATGAGTTTCCAATTCAAGTGTTTATTAAAAACAGTAGTTTTATAAAAAGAAATATAATTTATAAGCTGTACGATCTGACGAAAAGCGCTAGCTCTAAACTTCATTTTCTTAAAATAAAAATATAAAATAATTAGCGACTGTTTAACGTATTCTTAAATTTAAAACAGTAGAAACAGCATGCTATTGTTGTATGTTAAAGCTGACAATACCTTCTGTTTATGACCAGAAAGATTATCATGCTGTTTGTGTTACAAACGCAACAGTTTTAGTTAAAACGTCATTTATATCAGTCGTTTAATAAACATGGACTGCTAGTATGATAAAACATAGATTGTATTTCATTATCTTCATTTCACTAAAGTAAATCGTGCGTTGCCAGCATTAAGAATTACACAGTATAAATTTTGTTTTAATTTCTAAGGCTTTAGATTTTGTGTGAGAAAAACACACACTGCAAGGAAATCATTACGTTTTTCCGTGAAAGATAGTTTTCTATTTACATCCGTGATATTTGAACTTATATTCATCTTGATCTATGGTGTATGATATTCATTAATAAAGAGATTCATTCGCAAGCTGTAAACTAATAATAGCATAGTTAAGGTTAGAAACGCCATACTGTTTAAAGTGTAATTAAATGTTAATGTATATCTATATATTTATAAATGGATTAATACGTTTTGCCGACATTACGGAGCGTATTTAGGATCAAATGAATTCGGGCATGGCCTATACTGCGAATCTGAAGATCTACAAAAAGCGACACGATGCCTTAAAAACACGCTCCGCGCTTTGGGGCTGTCGGTGCGTTATGAAAAAGAAGATCAAATCCTACTATTCGATTGCAGTAGCCAAATAGTTGGCGGTACGTTTTGCTGACTAGCAGCCTTCTCCTTAATCTATCAGATCAAAATTAGGAAAGGCTAATGCAGCTACCCCTTGTGTAGCTTTAGCAAATTATTGAAACAAACCAAACGGTAGTATATAGCAAACTCGAACCCATGGCTTTCGGATCTGCAGTCTAATAAGTAGAGCCAAACTTGGCTTTACACCTTACTATATAGTGGAAGTAAGAATACAATGTAAACAGCTTGGGGAAGAAACCACAAGTGAATTAGAACATAAAAAATTATGTAGAAATTTAAACACGGAAATTTATGGATATATAAATATGTATACAAATGTGCGTATGCATGTATACACCATATAAAACCTATGAAACGATGCTAGCTGTTTTAAAATTAACAGTCAATCCACTATTCGTGTAGACAGTGGGTGCTGCTAACTTATAGAAAAATTACTAGACTTTTTGTTCCGCATTGGTGGTAGTTGTAATATTATTTATTGTAGATACAAATGATTCTAATGCTCTGTTGGCAGGCAAAATCATCTGGCAACTACTAAAGCCTAGAATTATTCAGCTCTCTTTCGGAAGCAATAAGCAAATTTCAGTTTGCAGACAAAAATTTCTAAACTTATTTCATTAATTGCATATTACATGTTTTATTTCTAAATCCTTAGGTGTATAAAATAAACTATTATTTGTATAACATTCTTTTGTTTTCATTTGATTTCGCACAAACAGAAAATCCGCTCGGTTGTGGAGCTTAAATCCAATGCTCCAGATAACATTGAGATCACATTCTCTTCCAACTGCAAGTGAGTATTTGTTTAACAAATGACATATCTTATAACATTCTGGTCTTTATACCTATCATCACATTGATTCTCTGCTACAGAAACCAAAAATAATTATCGAGATTATCTTACCACGAAGAATTCCCTTTATTGTGTGTTCATAGAATTAAGAATCATATTCACGATCATGGTTTTCTTTTTTACAAGTTAGAATTAAAACGTGAAACTGTTATTACAGCGTTTCAAAAATTTTATTACGACTTTATTTTATAGAGTTAGGACTTTTTCCATATGTCGTATTATATCTCTAATACACTATTAAAAGCTAGCAAACATTTTGAGGTAGTTCTGAACTACTTATAATTATCTTCTCAATGAAAATAGTTGCTGCATTTTACAAAAAAAACAATAACAACAACAAACAAAAACACTTTCATGACTCACTTATTATTAAATGTCTAAAACAGTTGCATCGGAAAAAACTTTAGTCTTTTTGCTACTAAACTTCCTACTTATACCGAGATATCTGTATAAATGAATGAGATATACCAAAAAGATCGTGAGATCGCATTTTTAATCCACCAATATTAATATACTCCAGACAAACATTGCATATTTTACCGATTAGTTCCGAACATAGTTAATATGAAGGGAATATTACGACCAAAACTAAAGACGGAGAGAAAATTTTGTATAATAAATTATATATTCGATAACACAAACCCCAAATAACCACACCCAGTTCTCCATTTATTTTGCCCACGTTCCAGAAACATACTTAACGGCAGTTAGTTTGTCTTCACGCACTAGGATCTTGCAAAAAGAAGTTGTCTTTAGAGAAAACTTGATTTTTTTAAATAAACTCAGGAAAGTTTTAATTGACATTTTGTACAGCAGTATTCTCTAACAAACTGCAATTATATTCCTGATATTACAACACTTGTTTACAGTTGTCTGTATTAGTCAAATATTTATTAAAACTCATAATCACTCAGTTTTTAAAAAGTTTCTTACATATCCTTTAAAATAATTAGTGGCATGTCATTTAGTAAATAATGAATGTCTTGTGCTTTAAGTGATATTTCTGTTTGTCAGAGAAGGAAACATGTGTGAAGACGTCGAAGTTGGTAGCTCAGTGAGTATTACAATCGTTTCTTATTTAAAACATTTCAAATTTTATAAAGTTTGGTTTTTATTTTCAGTGTTTTAAATCCTTTTCTGTTTTAGTAAACGTTTTTCTACTAAAAAAAGGAAGAATGGATATTTTTAATGAGTCATCAAACGCTGATCATTTTACAATGTGATAAGTGTGTTTATTATTTCAAAATTATTCATAGTAATAATAGTTAGAATCAAACATTGGAAGGATATTTGTGTAAAACACTTTAATAATAAATGTTCCAGAAAATGTAGATATCTGTTTCTTTAGACGAGTGAAAACACTGTAACTTGAGAAAGTTAGTATATTGTTGTATAAAGACGTTTATTAGGAAAATACTGTGACATAAGAATATATTTATTAATAGAAAACAATAATTAGGAACGTATTGTAACATGGGAGTATATTCTTGTTCTGAAGGCACTTATTGTGAGGTATTATGCCGTTAGAATATATAGTAATGTATTCTTGTATAAAAACACATATAATATTCACATATCACATTACTTTCCTTATATGTATCTTTATACAAGAATATTCACATATCACATTACTTTCCTTCTTGTATAAAGACACATATGAGAAAAGTAATGTGATATAAAGATAGATATGAGGAAAGTATAATGTTAGTTCATTATGCTGATGAAAGGTTATAGGTTTTTATTTTCTTCAGAAACTAGATAGAACAATGATGATAAAGTCGGAATTGCCACACATGCATCAGTTAAAGTATTTT
>NW_013669563.1:33063-79279 GCF_000517525.1 Limulus polyphemus | reverse complement strand
AAAAACACATATAAGGAAAGTAATGTGATATGTGAATATTCTTGTATAAAGATACATATAAGGAAAGTAATGTGATATGTGAATATTCTTGTATAAAGATACATGTAAGGAAAGTAACGTAATACGTGAATATATTCTCTTATAAAGATAGATATGAGGAAAGTATAATGTTAGTTCATTATGCTGATGAAAGGTTATGGGTTTTTATTTTCTTCAGAAACTAGATAGAACAATGATGATAAAGTCGGAATTGCCACACATGCATCAGTTAAAGTATTTTGTATTTACAATAAGATATTTTGTTGTTTAATTATATTTGTGTGAAACGTGTTTACTTCAGGTTGAATTTGAAGTCGAAGTGAAAGCCACGTCTTGTCCTTCAGATCCATCTCAATGGAATCAGACAGTTTTGATTTCTCCGGTCGGATTGAACGAGTTTGTACAAGTAGACATTGAGCTGATATGTGAGTGTGACTGTGAGAAGCCAGAATTCGAGGCAAGCAAATTATTTCCAAAGTTTACTTTTTATATGCAATTCTTTACTAATCGATACTTTAGTGAATTGTAGTAAATTTGATGGAATATTTTATCTGTTAGAAATAAGGGCACTGACTTAAGTGTAAAAGATATATTAACATAAAAAGTCCCATAAGAATAAGGGAATAATTTTATTTCCTACCTCATCAGATAAAGTGACTTCACTAAACAGTAAAATAGACAACAACAAAATTAATATTTACTACTTAGCGTAAAACTCGAAACGAAATGATGGTTTTAATCTGTTTCCAATCGACACATTCTTGAAATGTCATCCCTTAAAAATGAATACAACGTATTGCACCTGCTTCATCTCACATTTTGTAGCAATCTTTAAAACTCAGCCATTAAGTTAACCTCAGAAAACTTATTTTTTTAATAAATTGCACAAACAAACAGATGTAAAGACAAACAGGCTGTTAGATACGTAGGAAATGCCAGCTCTGGCAGATAAATGATCCTCTATTGATTATCCGTATAACTGAATAGCAAACCAATCGACTGACTTTATGAGCTATCTTTGATGAACACATGACCTTCAGTCACTGTTGATGTCTTAGAATATATATAGTGTTATTTAAATTACTGTTTGAAATAAAAACTCCTTTCTTATATATATAAAATTTAAGGAAAAAAGCAGTCCACGTTGTAGCAATCTAGGGGCATATAAGTGTGGGATGTGTTATTGCGAAGACAACCGTTTTGGAAGAGAATGTGAATGTACTGGGAACGACCTAATCAAACAGGAAAAACTTGATCAATGCAAAAAGTGGGTAGTTTTCAACTTTGTTTCTATGTTATAAGTCTGTCGTTTTTGTCCATAGATTGATCTATCTGACTGTTTGTTAGTTTCCTGTTTTAATGTGTTTTGTTAGCTTAGCTGAATAAAAAACACGTGTAATATGCTTAATGGCCATTGTAACTAAACGTACAGTTACGGAGACTTTTGATAGTTTATTGTTACACAGAAAATAAAGCACATGCTTAGTTGCAGTACGTAAGTGTGCTTAAGCCATCATATGTTAGTCCTCCTTTGCTTAACTAGCTATGCATGCTTTTTGTTTTGTCCAGCGATATTAGAGTTTAAAAATACAACTTATACAGTTGCTTGTGGTAAAAAAATATTTCCTCATAAACCACATACTTAAATCAATCTATTTGTTGTGTTGTCCATTTTCGTCATCTGATCAATGTGCTGAGTTGTCTAGCAGTCTTTGGAGGGTATGATAGAGATTCATAAATCATACATAATATTATACAGAGATTGAGTACGTTATATTAACATGATTTTGGAACCTCACCACGTCGTTACAGTCCATATTGAAATGTCCGGTCATGCTATATCTGACGACCGTGCATTTTGACAATATCCTTGCAGCGTAGTTTCTATTACAAAAGGTTTCATCATGAGGCTGTCATGTCTAAAGCACACCACTCCTCTGTGTGTGGTTTCAAGAAAGGCGGTTTCCCAGGTCTCGTTTCAATAGTCCATTCACACAGAAATCCACAGGCGCTGCACACGGCGACTTTACCAATATGTCTTATCATAAAATAACATGAATACTCGTTCCATTCTCCAACTGTTTGAGGAATACGACGGTTGAATGGGAAGTATGACTGGAACTCTTATCTTGATGAGCCCATACCGTATTGGTCTCGTTCCAAACGTAGATTACTCTTGATTATGGATTCATTAATTGGGATTCATGGGAGACTTTTACCGCTGATCATCTGTATTTATGTATTCTCAGCTGTTACAAGACATTACACTTTGTTTACCACATCTGGCATAAGATTTGTTGTAAGACTCTTTCTGAATGGTCCTGGTACCCCGAACTAATTTATATTCCCTTGTTTTCCAGTGTCTTGGAAGTTCTAAGTCCCCTATCAGGACACATTTTTATGATCTGAGTGTACAAATATGATGTGTGGGAAAAGGCTATTACTTACCGTTCCCCAAACTGATTACTTTTCGGTGGCATCACACTACTTCGATACGCCACATGACTAGCTGTTTGCGTATTAATAGTCGTTTTAATGTAACCTACTCAATCTTTTGTATACGTGTATCAAATAAATAGTGTATAACACTATATTTATAGGTGTAAGCTATTGACAAATAATAGACTTTATTATTGATAATATTTGGATTTGAAACAAAAAAATCACCTTTATTATACTAATGTCTTATGCGCAGGGGAAACAGTAGTCGGGTGTGTTCTGGTCAAGGTTATTGCGTTTGTGGACAATGCACCTGCCCACAAGTAAGCGTTTGGTTTTCATCTCTTACGTGTATACAACACTAATATCTTACATATTAAATGTTATTTGGATATATTCAAATATAAATGTAATTTAAAATGGCACTTGTGCAATATATACATATATACCGTTAAAAAGAGTACAAGGCTAAGATAATTATACGATTGTGTAATTACTTTGGCATTGTACTCTTTTTAGCTGTATATATGTATATTCAAATATAATGTAAATTTAATGTTACTGTTATTTTTTCTTTCTTGGTCTTGCTGAGTGTTTTACCTGGTATTTCTTGTGACGATTAAAATCAGATAGGTAGAGCTTATTGTTAGGAATATTGGACGTAGTTTGAACCAAAACAGTTTGCTCATTTGAAATGTCTAATGTGTATCACGTGAGACTTTATCAGTATGATTTTGTTTTGCTTTTAATCACTTAGCGTAAGCCACTAAGATACAATGATTCACTAATATGTGCTCTGAGTCACATGTAAGCCACTGGTATGTGATCTAAGTGACATACGAGCCATTGGTATGCACTCTAAGTCACATGTGAATCACCAATCATCGCTTATGTCCACCAACACTTGATGTATAAAAGTGACCTTTTAGTCATTTGACTTTTTAATTGCAAACTTTCACACTCTTGATCATTTTTAGAGTTTGTGTGAAATAGTTGCTTTAAAGCTTTAATGGTGAGAGATGTAACAATGTTATGCGTAGAATGAACGGAGAGAAACAAAAATCCTTGGAAGACATTAGTAAAAATGGAAACAGTTTCCACCAAAAAATATATATCCTTGGTAAGAATGATGCTTCTAATGAAAGTAGTTCGGAAAAGGGAGATACAACTGATAATGAAGATGTTCTAAGTGTTGATAGATCTAAAGGAAAAGACAACTTCAATTAATGAGATGGCTTTGATAATTATTGGTGTAATAAAATAGTTGTAACTTAAGACAAATTTTGTCTTACTCAACATAATCCCTAGTGTGCTATTTACTTACAAGTCATAGCAGATGATATTGAAAAAACAAACATTCTTGAAATTAATAAACCAATATCTGAAAGATATGTCCTGAACACAGCTAAACAATGGTATACTACGAATTTGGATATCTAAAAAATTGTTAAAGAGGTTGTCTAAAACGATTAACTTTCTGTAAGCAACTCAGACAAGATCACTTTCACAAATGCATCAAGACAAGTAAATTAATTAATGGACAGAGGTAAATGAGCTGAAATATTCTCCAAGGTGCAGTGAAAAAGAATATTAATTCAACTACTTGAACTAAAACTGAGTTAGTGTAAAGATATACAAAACAACAACAGTCACACACTAAAAGAATTTTAAATGTTTGTAAATGGGGTGTCTAAATGTCCCTGTGATAGCCGATAATCTCGTACACTTTAGACACAAAGTCCTGGAGTGAAATGAAACCACTCACGTAAACCCTATGGTGTGATCAGTTTTTTTTTTCTTCCGAACATGGTGTTCAATCTATTCAAAGTACCTCCACTTTTGAAATAATATAATACAAAAACGAATGATCGATTGTCCAGAGTCATGGAGCAGATCTTCTCTGATCCATTACGAATTAAGTGAATTTGATACGACCCCCACATTGAACGGTTTGGTCACATCATGATCATTTCTGTCGTAGATGGCTGTGCCTAGTGAAGGCAGTTCAAAATGGTTGTACCATGATTGGTACCATCAAGAAGATCTGCCTCTCATCTAAGATAGATATTTCAAATGGATGGCGTCATCTTGAACGATAGGATCAACCAGTACGGCTGCCTGGAATGGCTACAACAAGTATGAACATGATACACTACTTGGAGGCTATGACCTTCAACCATAATGTTGAAGCCCACTGAAGGATAACTGAATTTTACATCATAAAAGTCAAGATCAGAGGTTAAAAACTGTATTCTTTCACCATTACTATCAAAATCACATGATGAAAATGCGCATACAAACTTAAATAAAACATCTGGATAATCTTTTCTTAATGTTTGACATTTGAGAAGTACTTGATAAAATTTCCACAGTATTTAAAGGGCCTTCTATCAGGCTATTTTCCTATTGAATTAATTTTCTTAGTGTATACTGCTAGAATTCAAGTTGTATAATGCTCTATGAAAATTATAGATCAAATGTGCTACCTCTTACTGTCTGATTTTGGAAATGTACAAACACATTTTTTATACCGAAATATATCAACAGCTCTTAAAACCATATGTTTCAGGTTTAAATATGTTTGCTTTTCAAGTAAAATACTTCAAATATTCTGAGAATTGTAGATGAATATCTAAAGTAATTAATCATTCTTACACATAAACGTAAACTATAATTTTCTATCTTTTAGATAAAAAAATATATATATTTACACGTATTGTTGAATATGTTGTTTATTTCTTCTAACATTTTCAGCAAAAAAGTAAAAATATATTTGGTACCTTTTGTGAGTGTGATGACTATTCATGTGCAAGAGATGAAGAAGGAAAAATGTGTGGGGGTGAAAAGAGGGGAATGTGCTGTGAATCGCAATGTGTATGTAGAGCCGGTTGGAGTGGTAGCAGCTGCGAATGTAGCACTGATAATTCTACATGTATTTCACCTGGAAATCAGGAATCAAACTTGATCTGTAGTGGACATGGGATCTGCAAGTGTGGACAATGTGTCTGCACTTCTACCGATAAAGCCCGTTATGGTGGTCAATACTGCCAAGACTGTCCAGTAAGTTGGAATTGTCACTAGTTGTAAAATGTTTTGGCTTTCTTTGTCTGAGTATCTTATAATATATTTTCATTATTGATATCTGTCCTAAAACATCATTAAATATAAAAGATTTTTCAATATAAACTTTAAAAAATTAATTACTATAAAATTTTCCGCCTTGTATTTTATCAGTTTATAAATATCTTCGTTGTTTCATCAAACACTTTTACTTCTGGAATTTATAACACTCAAAGTTCCATTCCTTTCTTACTGTTGGATTGAAATCATTTACTGAAGAATTCTCTGATTTATTGTTAAGTAATATTGTCACATCCTAAAACATGTTAACTTCATTCTAAGTATTATTGTTGCCGTTCGCTCAAATTCAAATTTAAGTCAGTTATAAGTTGCTCCTTTGATACTTTCTAATCATCAGTTCGAAAGCTAGAGGGTAAATACACTTTTTGTATTGTTACATTCAGAAGAAACAATGGAAATATTTGATAAGATATAATCCTCATATACATCCATGATGATGGTTATATTACTTAGACACTTCTTCTTCGATATGTAAACAAACAATTAAAAACCTCAATAATAAACAATAAAATAGCTTTAGGCCTAAGCTTGTTCATTAATACGGCTTGTTACGTAATATAGATACGTCAATTCATCAAACATACTGAGCATTCGTTAGCATGGTTTCTTTTTGTTTTTAAATCGTGATAACGTACGTTAGTATTTCTGGTTCGCTTATCGTTGTTTTCTTCCTGTCTCTCTCCCTCTAAGTACCATTTCTGGGCAGGACGTTAGCGATTATGGCCTTCCAAAGATTATCATATTTTATTGTTTCGGGTAGGATGTTAGCGATCATGGCCTTCCACAGATTCTCCTCATTTATTGTTTCGGGCAGGACGTTAGCGATCATGGCCTTCCACAGATTCTCCTCTTTGTTGTTTCGGGCAGTACGTTAGCGATCATGGCCTTCCACAGATTCTCCTCCTTTGTTGTTTCGGGCAGTACGTTAGCGATCATGGCCTTCCACAGATTCTCCTCCTTTGTTGTTTCGGGCAGGACGTTAGCGATCATAGCCTTCCACAGATTCTCCTCCTTTGTTGTTTCGGGCATTACGTTAGCGATCATGGCCTTCCACAGATTTTCATCCTTAGTTGTTTTGAACACATCTACTTCATCCATTTACTCAGACTACCGATGAAAGTCAGTCTCGACCTACGTCTACTTCATTTCCCTTCAATTTTTCCTGTTATCGCTAAATTGTCTAGTTTGCCTTTTGTCATTACTAACCCATAAACTGGAGCCGTCTTCTTGTAATGGTTGTTATCATATTTTTATGTGTTCCTGCTCTTCTAAGTACCTCCTTATTCTTCACACGATCCGTCCACAATATCCTCAACATTCTTCTTAAAATTTCATCTCAGTTGCTTATAATCTCCTTTCCAAAGTTGGTGAAATTGACCAATATTCACTTCTAAATGTAAGAATCGGATATACATAATAATGTAGCACTCTTAGCTTAGTTGTTCTAACTGGCAAAAAGTTCTCTACATAATATGTGCATTTCTCCATTAAAATAGATTCACATTATTTTCTGAAAGCATAACATGTCGTTCGACTGGCATGATCTGGTGGTTAGGGCGCTTGACAATCTGGCAGTCGCTGGTTTCAATTCCGTCACATACCCACTTTCTCAATCGTTGAGTATCGTAATGTGATGGCAAATCGCACTTTTTATTGGTAAAAGAGTAGCCCATGAGTTGACGGCGAGTAGTGTTGACTAGTTGCCTCCTCTCTAGTCTATCACTTCTAAATAAGGAATGGCTGGCGCGAAATTCAACAAACAAACAAAGTATGTCGTTATGCACAGGTGGCATTTAATTGTTCAACTTAGATAAAATATGTATATCTGCTTGCTATTTATTCCAGTTTCCGAAAAGGTGCCAATCTAATGTAGGAAGGAACTTCTCATATTTACAGCTTGAGATTTAACTAATTATAATTAAGAAGGCCGCAAAATGGGTTTGAACTACACAGTCTTTCAAGCTGAATCCTTTAAAAATAATTCTAGATTTGTTTGTTTGTTTGTTTGCAATTGGCTATCTGTGCTCTGCCCACCACGGGTATCGAAACCCGGTTTCTAGCGTTGTAAGTCCGCAGACATACCGCTGTGCCACTTGGGGGGCATTATTCTAGGGCGAAAAGAACACAACAACGTATTTTTCTTCTTTTTCCGGATCGGGGAGTAAATTCAGTGGGCTTTATATCACAACTTAAATGTGCAAATAATGAATTCAAAATACATTTTACACCCAAAAATTAGATTTGAAAATGAGAGTCTTGCCTCTCTGTTAAATTACTGATATTTGTTTCAAGATTAAGAAAAATAAAAACATCGATTTGTTTTGTAACTTAACCATATTTAAACAGTGTTAACAATGATAATAATTAATCGTGTTAGAATAGCTTCTAAAAATATGTTTAATCATTTGCAATACTTAAAAGCAGTCTTTTTGCGCATTACTTATCAAAAGCTGTAATTAAACAATATGGCAGACAAATGTTCCCCTTCAGAAAACTGTGCATAAATGATTGTTAAATAAGATCACAATTACACTGGTATGTAAATTGTAAACAGAAAAAAGTGGTAAAAATTACATAATCTATAATCAGCTTTGATTAATATAAATGCTGAAATTTATCACAATTACAGTAAAAATATATTTTTAACAACTGCAGTGAATATCTTATATCTGCATGAAATATTCACATTATGTTTCTTATATCTAATTCACAAGATACATGCTGAAAAACTAACAACGATTTTTTTCTGTGAAGAAACATTTGAAAATTCATAGTTTCAAAGACTTAGAGAAATAAAAAACTTTTAAATATACATTTGAAACTTATCTATTTTTCAAGCTGGCTGCATCATTCCAAATTATGATTAGAACTGAATTAGAAGAGTATAACAAATGTTTAAATTATTTTCAGACTTGTGTTGGACGTTGTGAAGAATTTAAAGCATGTGTCCAATGCAAAGCTTTCCAGACGGGTTCTCTGAGTAATGAAGAGTGCAACAACTGTGAGTTTGAGGTTGTAAAAGTGGATACTTTACATGGTGAGTTGTCAAAAATAAGAATTATTTTGTGTAACAAATACTGGAAGGGGCTGTTGTAATATTCTATACTCCAGAGCATCTTTACGAGATATCTCATTAAACGCCCTTACTCTCATGTTGTAATTCTGTTGAAGCATGGTGATGCCTAAAACTGGTAAGGTTACCCGACTTGACATTCCTACGTGAATTGCTCCTGGTTTCAACGATTATAAAAACTTGTAACTCACGAAATTTTAGTATTGCGAAGAAAGAGATGTCTGTAGAGTTGAAATGCACCAGTAAAACAAAGGCTACTTAATGACCGGCTAACAGACAAACAGCTGATGTGAGGACCTCCCTTATATCTGTAAATAAGATAATTACTTAGGGTTTACAAAGCGAAAACAAGATGTGTTCACAAGCTTTTACCAAAGCACGTGGCCGAATAGCAGGCCAACTGTCGAAAACTGTAAAAGCAGTGTTTGGTATCTGACAAATGGTACTGTGTCGTCACTTTAAATGAAGCAAAGTCCGGGAAGATTTTAATCCTCGTGCTTGTGATATAACGAAGTTATATTGTTGCAGTAAAGATTACGACATGTTACCAAGTTCCTTTATCAAACGTATAAGTTTAAATTTAGACCTACGACATTTCGGGTGATTATTAAAAAAGTATTTTTAGTTCAGCACATTATATCTCACAAACTGTACATCATAAGTAGGTGAAATTGTACAGGGATGGTAAGAATATAATACTGATGCAAATGCCACAGTTGTCTTGTGTTACTACTAGGGTTGCCACTTTGACCTCTTGTTTGGTCAGTCACAACAACTGCTCGAAATATGTTCTCCCAGCGTTCAGAATGCATTGTATCTTTGTGACAAGGGACATTAGAGCAATGACACACATCTCATCTGGTATGATTGGCACATCCCGAACAGTTGTATTCTTGATGGTGTCCATATTCCGAACAGTTGCATCCTTGAAGTTTGGAATTGTGTGAGGCTTTTCACGGTACATACATACGGGATTTCAGGTATTCACACAGTCAGAAATCGGCTAGTGTTAGATCCTGTAAATGAAGTGGTCATTCACAAGGAAAGTGATATGAAATTGTTCTGCACTGATAGTTTTCCCTCAAAACGTTTGTCACCTTGTTACCAATACGTAGAGAGACATGATCCTGCACTAAAACCATAATGTCTATCATATTTAGTTGTTGCAGTAAGGGCATCATAGTGAGTAGTGTATGATACCGTGCAGTATTGACTGGGCATCATAGTACTTGTGAGTAGTGCATGACACCGTGCAGTATTGACTGGGCATCATAGTGCTTGTGAGTATTGCATGACACCGTGCAGTATTGACTGGGCATCATAGTGCTTGTGAGTAGTGTATGATACCGTGCAGTATTGACTGTCCATGTGCTGATAATTCTTCAAAAAAGTTACGGCCCAATAACAAAATCAGCTGCAAAGCACATCATACAATCATCTTAGCATCATGAAGATGTATAAAAAACATCCCATATAGATTAATTTCCGATCACATAATGCATTGTGCGTGATGGCATTCCCATAAAAGATGAAGTGTGCTTCATCAGCCTATAAGATATTGGCAGTCTGTCCAAGAACTGCAACACGAAATCAACATGTCTGGTTAAATATATCTTCTCTAGTACTTGAACATGATGCAACTTATAATGCAATATTCGCAAAGTTGACCGAAGAACCCCACAAATAGCCAAAATTCGCAGATTCATACATAATGTGCACTGCTGTACCCCGTGCACTTATATTGGCTTGTTATTATATGGCATGACTGGCCCCAACGATAGGTTTTCTAGGAGTCACTGGTCTGCTTGTATGTGGTTGATCACAAACGCAACCTGCCTCCTCAAATTTGCTTATGAACTTGCACACTGGAACAAAGCACCCTGTGGATGTTATTGTATTCCCAGAGAACACTAGAACAAAGTCTCCTATGGATGTTATGGTATTCCCAGAGAGTTGCCACAGCACGCACTTTTTGATGTAATAGTATTTCACCAGTTTACCTCTATGCACACGTTAATGTTGGTTGAATGAGCTACATTGCGATCGACATGGAAAAAGAGCAAATATATACTACAGTAGCACCCCCTGTGATAATATTTGACAACTGAGGCATTTACCTTAGCGCGATACTCTTAACATCCTGTGTAATTTCACCTTCCTATGCCATATGTATTTAAAGAAACTTAGATTTGACTATTTTATGTTTTAGTATGTAGCATTTTAGTTTATACACTAATTTTATTCCAATGAATAAAATAGTAAAACCACTGTTCATAAGATTTTAAAACATATTTTTCATTTAACATTTAAAAGTCATAAATAGGAATGTTTTAATAGATTTTTTTTAATTTCATTAATTTCTTGTTTATCTAGTGTCGTCAAAGAACAAAAGGAGGTGTATCTTTAAGGATGAGAACAAATGTACCTTTAACTTTTGCTATAGCTACTTGAGCAATAATCAACTCCTAGTCGAGGTACAGGAAAAACAGGGTAGGTTAGAACTGTAATTTTACTGAAATATTAGTACTAACGTAATTTGGAAAACTCGCGTATAACAAATGTATACTGCACAAATCCTCATTGCATTCTGTATGCCGACCTTTCTATTAAGACACCCTGAACTTTTAATTGCTAATAAATGAAACTTACGTTATAATAATCAACCACTGATTGGCCTCCGGTGGGGTCAAAAATGGACAGTGTTTGTTTCTTCCGAAACCCACTTGCCCTCAAGTGGCATAGCTGTATGTTTGCGGACTTACAACGCTAGAAACTGGGTTTCGATACTTGTGGTGGGCAGACCACAGATAACCCATTGTGTAGCTTTGTGCTTGATTACAAACAAACAAGAACGTACTTTGAGGCCTTAAATATGCTGTACATTCTCACAGAAACAGTCGAATTTAAACTATATATCAACTTGTTTTGTTTTGAATGTCATTACAGCTTAACTAGATATACACTTAGAAGTATTCAGCATAATTTCATAGGCAATTACGTATAAGTTAAATTTGTTCGTTGAAGTTTTAAGTAGTTTCTCTAATTGAAATTACACTTTAACAAGATTAGAAAAAAAATAAAGACAGTTGAAACTTTTATTGGAATCGGGTTCGAGTAGTTCTTCTTTCTCAAGCTTCAAATCTGTCAGTACTGCAATCCTACAGCATTAAATTTTGTTTTTAATATCTACACTCATATTTTTCATTTAACATGTTCACTTAGTTTTACATGTATTGTAGCTGATAGAGTAACTTTAAAGAAAATTGTTTATTTATTGTTAATATTTACTATTTATTATTTACTTGCAAGGTTAATGTAGTGCTAATTTGTATATTTGTTAAGCACAAACCTATTGTGTATTTGTTGTTAAGCACAAACCTATACAATGGCTATCTGTGATGTTCCCACCAAGGGTATCGAAACTTGATTTTTAACGTCATATGCCCTCAGATTTATCGCTGAGCCACTGGGGGAGGAGGAGGAGGGGGGCAATTGAAATAAAACTCTACCTTGAATAGCTTCTAAATTTCCAGTAACAGCTGTAACTTATTTTCTTATAATTATATAATTAAGGATTTGTTGAAGTATCTACCTATAAATATCATTTGGTTGTAAATAATATTTTAACAGAAATATATTTCGAATTAACAGTATATATTATGCTAGAAATGTTTAAGTACTTTATGTTTAAAATTAACAACAAAGTCAGAATTATTTTTTTCTTATCTTCACATTTGTAAAACTTTCCATACCATATATATATTCAATTCAAAGTTAATTATATCTATCAATAATATTTTAGCATAACTACGTTTCATATTGAAAGTTATTAGCACAGTAATCGAACAGTATGGAAAACTTTATAATCAAAATTCCCATTATTTTCCTGTACTAGTAATTCTAAAAAGAAGTTAATGATCTGATTGACAATTTTCAGTGTATTTGATACTATAGTGTTTGCTAGTGAGGAAATTAAATATCAATTAAGATGTTTAAAACGTCAACAAACTACCAGCGTTTGTATATAAGGGTTTGACGAAACAAATTGGTTACGGTAGAAGCCAATGTTCTTTACTCTGTCACCGGTAGAAGCCAATGTTCTTTACTCTGTCACCGGTAGAAGCCAATGTTCTTTGCTCTGTCACCGGTAGAAGCCAATGTTCTTTACTCTGTCACCGGTAGAAGCCAATGTTCTTTACTCTGTCACCGGTAGAAGCCAATGTTTTTTACTCTGTCACCGGTAGAAGCCAATGTTCTTTACTCTGTCACCGGTTGAAGCCAATGTTCTTTACTCTGTCACCGGTAGAAGCCAATGTTCTTTGCTCTGTCACCGGTAGAAGCCAATGTTCTTTGCTCTGTCACCGGTAGAGGCCAATGTTCTTTACTCTGTCACTTTAGTGTGCAGATATCACGCATTCTACTTCTCTTAATATATATATTGTAAAAAATGTAAATATTTCTTGAATTCTAGTTCAGGACCTGATACGTTTTATCTAAATTATGTGCTAATTTAGTCCTAGGTGTTACTTTTTACAGCATGAGTTGGACAAGTATGCTATCTGCTGTTAATGAAATGGCTTTACTGCACCAACAACACCATAACTGTGATGTTAGTTACGATTGTCTCATGGAGCAGAGATGCTTCCGGATTCTTATAATCTAACTTGTTATTGATTAGCTATGATAAAAATGTGGATAAGGAAAGCAGATTTCTCGCTTTTAGACAGATTTGTTTCGAACCATAAAAGGGTCAAATCGTGTTAGTTAATTATCGTCTGCGTTTTACTTCTTTAAGAATTAGTGTTCCTTATGACGTTCACATATGTAGATGTTCACATTTTAATTTAATACTCCAATTTCATTTGAATTAAAAAGTTTTCTTTCCATTTTACAACAGTTTTCATTCTCTGTAAATCCACTTTTCTTTCATTTCTAATTTATTTTAAAAACAGAAACTTCGGCTTCAATCCAACAATCCTGTCGCCACAACATGGTCAGCCATTGTTGTTAATAAAGTGCTTGACATCGCTTGTCTTCATGCTGAGTGTTGTCTCGTTCATAACTGGCAGCAAAGCACTACACTTGTCCTTCCACTTGTCTACATGTATGTATTTTTGAAACAGGTGGCCAACTCGGAATAGTAAATATCACCTTACAACATATACATGCTGGAGACAAGCGACTTATAAAGCAGCTGCCACACGGAGCTCCTTAAAGTACCCGGAACATAGACAGCACTAAAACAAAAGATATGCTGCATTATTTGCTAATATAATTTTTACACAATATGTTTTAGAGAAAGTTTTAAACAAGGTTAAAATATTGACATTTTGAAAATTAATTCTTGAACATAAATCACTTAGGTGTTTTGGAGCCTCACCACATCGTTACAGTCCATGTCGCTACGTCTGGTCCTGTTCTATGTGACGGAAGTGCGCCTTAACAATAACTATACAGTGTAGTTTCCATTTCAAAACGCTTCGTCGTAAACTTGGCATGTCTAAAGCAAAACACTACTCTCTGTACACTTTCCATAAGCCATATAGTGTATGAGAATGATAGTCTTCCATCACTTCAACAGCCCAATCACATAGCAGTTCACAGGCTCTTCATTTGGCGAATTGACCACTTCATTATCCAACTGCATGAATTACTCGATGGATCAATAAATATGGCGTAAAAGCAGCTTGTGTCACTTTTCCAGATAGATATTACTCTTTATTATGTTACGTAATGTTGTCTGGAGCACGTGGGCGAATTTTCTATTGACTTTTGTGCTGGTGGAATCTCACTTGTTATAATATGCTGTACTTTGCTTACCACAGCTGGAATAGACTTGTTTTAAGTCTCTTTCAGAATTGCTCCAAATTCATCCATATTTCTTTGCAAATTCTAACTCCCCAATTTTAACACATCTTTATGATCTGGGTGTATGAGTTTTTTGCAAAAGAAAGGGCTATTACATATATATAATTTTCAATTTCTATTTGTTTAGATTGTCCAAGAGAAACTCCTACGGCAAAGATTGTTGGTGGAATTGCAGGAACTGTTTTCCTAATTGGGCTAATTACTATTTTACTGTTTCGGATCTTTGTTCATGTGAAAGACAAGTGGGAATTTCAGCAGTATCAAAAAGCTTTGGAGAAAGAAAAGTGGGCTCATGTAAGCATATTATTTCTTATTTTTATACTTATAAAACCAGTCAACGTATTGTTTTTTTTTGTGAGTCACACATTCTGCAAAGGCTACTTTTGATTCTCAAATGCCAGTAACATTGATTTTTTAACATTAATTGAATTTTAGTAGTTTGTTTTATGACAAATACTTCTAGTTGTGTTTTACATGAGACAAGTATGGTTCAATGCATGGCATATCTAGACTGTGAATCCAAGTATTTATGGTTCGCAACCTGTTGTCAGGGGTGTGCTATAAGAATTACAGCCAAATCCAATTATTCCACCAGACAAGAGTAGTCAAAGAGTTTACGGTCGGTGCCCTTGATTAGTTACATCCCTTCTAATCATATCAGTTCAAAATTACGGTCAGCTATGTGCAGGTATTCCTTGAGTAGGTTTGCTTGAAATTCTTAACAAATAAAATATTTTATTGGTACTTCTTTTTATGTCAACGATGGTTCCTTTATCGAATTTTTATTTCTTTTATGTCAGTCATGAATCATTCGGCAAAAATTTTTGGTCCTTTGTTTTCGTTAATCGCTATATTTCAATGAAAACCAGTGTTATTTTGTTAGCCGTGGGTCTGTCGCCCAATCCTTCTGTTCATTTTGTCGACCTTGGATTTTTCTCCGAACGATTTTGTGTGTTTGTCATTTCAACAACTCGACATCTACTTCTCCTTTAGCCAGTTATCCTTTGCGGAATTTTTCTGCTTATTTTGTCACATACAATGTCTTGGCTACTGCTCCTTATGTTAAATACTTGTGGTTCTTTTTCGCTTGTCATGAATTCCTCTGTCAATACTTTTAGTTTTCTTTAGATCCTTTACCGAATGCTTGTTTTCCTTTTTTATCATTTATCAATCCCTCCCTGAAGAGTTAAATCAGCCATAGTTCTTTATCCTTTTCTATTTTTGTCATTCACAAATTTTTCGCTGGGTTTTTCTTTTCTGGGTCTTTTCTGACAGTTCCTTAGTCGGATCCACCTAGTTCTTTTTTCTTTCTTTTTTTTTTGCAGCTTAAGATCTTTCACTTTATATTTTTTCTTTTTTTCTCAGCTAAATGTCCTTTTCGAATACTTCTTTTTGTTAGTCAGAGATCCTTTGCTGGCTTCTAATGGTTAATTTTTTTACCAACAACACATCTTCTATAATATCATTCTTGTTCTATTTTCTCAATTACAGTTCTTTTGTGAAATGCTTCTGTGTGTATGTTTTGTGTTTGTGAGCCAAGTACATTTTAATGAAAACTTTTTATTTCAACACACATCCTTCACTAAACATTTCCAATTCTTTACTGTTGGTCATTGATAATTTGTCAAATAGTTCTAATTATTTTATTGTTGCTTGGAGATGTTTTCTTAACAGTTCTAATTTGGTTTTTATTTATACTTTTTCTATTAACCAAAGTTTATTTTTTGGGATTATTTTGTTTGTCACCCCTAGATCCTTCTTTGCACACACCCATTTTTATTGATGTTCTTGTTTTTCTATTAGTAACAGATACTTTCCACCTTCTTCCATTTCTTTTTCTGCGCCATTGATTCTTTACATAAAATTCCTTTTTGTTTTCAAGTCATAGATCTTTCATTGAATATTTCTGTCTCTTGCCTGTTACTTATCTTTCTGCAAGATATTTTTTAAGTCTTTGACCTGTTGCATCATCCCTCTATTTTCTTGTCATTCACCCTTGGTTTATCCTATGTCAGACATTCTTTCTTCTGCGGTTTTTTAGATCAATAGATTATGTTTTTACTTTTTATCTAACTAGTCACAGACTTTTTTTGGCTGAGTAATTTTGTTTATTTATTTTTAGCAATGTATATTTGCTCAACACTCCTCTTTCATTAAATGTGAATCATTCAAACAAGAAATGTTTGTCAACTCCTGGTATTTTTTACAATCATGAATTATTTTCAAGATACGTTTTTGTTAGCCACAGAGTTCTTTCTGTCAGCCATGACACACTTCTGATTCTTTTTGCTAGCCATGAAAACTTCACCAGATCTTTTTATCAATTATAGGTTGTTAACTGGATACTTTTGGTTCTTCTTTCAAGCCACTTATCCTTGTTGGGTATAGCTTATGTCAGGTACAGGATTTTTACCATATAATTCTGGCCCTTTTCTCCGAGTCATAATTATTAAATATTTAATACTTAATTTTGCTATACATCAAACCAATAAAGCCAAAAGGTGTTTCTGCAGCTTCATTGCCCTGTACTGCACCTTTTCATTAATCAAAGATAAGAGTCTTTTATCTGAACAAAGCCAGGAACTGTACAGAACTTGGAAAAGGGCTATTGTTAATTCTTCAGCAGCCAATGACCCATGAAGAAAGGATATACCTCAGATAGTTCGTCTCATTGCCGCTACCATCTAAGAGCAAGATGAGTATATTAATCCATTATTATTCCATTGGAAAACCTCGAAAATCCTTGGTCATTTTAGGCAAATAAAGTGTTATAAAGTAGCGTGAAATGCTTGGATTACAAACTAAGCCACAAAATGGGAATTCCTCAGTCTCTATGAGTCTTCTCCCATTACACTAGAGTAAGAAATAAGAGGAAATGAACTAGAATCAGAACGGTAGTTGAGGAAACCACTAATCTGCTCAGTCATTCTTTTTGTAAGAACCAATAAGATAAAGTTTTGCTTAATGGCATTGAACCTACTTGGGATCAGTATTGCTAACAAAGCTTTTACTGCAAATCTGGGAATATTAAAAAAATTGCGCATCCACTAGTTAACACACTGATAGTAACATTTACTTACATGGTCAAGGAGAAGTTTTATCTCCAAAGAGGACATGACAGAGACAGGATCTAATGTTGTGTAGTTCTCACTAACAGGCAGTAACTGATTTCTATTTTCATAAACTAGGCTTTTAATCAATTAAGTCAGAGTTAACCACTAGATGACCTCTTTTTCCCTGTGTAAATGGTACATGATATATTATATGCATACTCATATCTGAGCTCCAAAGTTTATCAGTTCTACAATCAGAAAACTAAAAAAAAGAGAAATACCATGATAATAGACAACATGGAGGATATACTGGACCTGCAATACAATCTGGACTTTAATCAAACTCCAAAATCTCAATTCATCTCCATAAAGTGTATAATGACCTCAGCAATCTAGAAAGAAAACGCGAATGGACGAGGATGATGGTAACTTGGGCCTACCGAAGACAGTGCCATATGCTCTTAAAGGCAAGCTTTCCTGAACAGCAATACTGAGTAGCCCAGTCCTAAAGATGAACATAATGATCAAAGCTGTTGGAAAGCCTAAGCATGTGATAGAATGTCCCATGGAGAAAAGCAAGGTTTGGTGCTGACACAAAAATGACATAATAGTTGCAAATCTTGTACTCGCAGAAGAAGTAAACCTTTTGGCTGAGTAATCCCATTTTCACACATACCTTTCAAGTCCCGTGATTCTGATCCTGTAGAATTTTGTGCTTTTAGTTGTTGTTTTTTCATGAGATCTTAAGAAATAACATCTAGGTGCAATGAAAGATATGTGGAAT
Organism: Limulus polyphemus; assembly: GCF_000517525.1. NCBI lineage: Eukaryota > Metazoa > Arthropoda > Merostomata > Xiphosura > Limulidae > Limulus > Limulus polyphemus. The sequence continues at coordinate 60,882 of NW_013669563.1, read as the reverse complement.
GTTGTCAAGGTGTTGATCTAAAATTAAACTTGTTATCTTTCACAAAAGCTTGTTACAACGGAAACTGTGATGTTATATAATAGTGCTTAATCATAGCCAGTCGACTGAGACCGACTGATGATGTGAGAAATAATTCAAAAAGCAGCAACGGACATGGAACATTGTATTCATAAGTTATGAATATAATAACCTTAGATGAGGTTACTTTGTATATTATGCAACTTCCAGATTTATTTTTTTTTGGACTTTCCACACAAAGCTATACAATGTGTTATTTGTGCATGAGTATTCCTAATTTTGAACTGATGTACTATAAGGAAGTCAGCTAATTATCAAGCACCCAGCACGAACTCTTGGGCGGTTCTTTTCTGAATGAATATGGTATTTTACCATCACTCTTGCAATGCACAAAGGGTTTCAAAGTACAGAACATGTTTTTTGCTGCAATGAGCTGCGAACCATGAAATTACGGATATATAGTCCAAGTATGCTAACAACTAAGCCATGCTCGAACCTCTTGCATGGGGCAGAGGCCCTTACTTTATTCTTGCAAACCAATGTGTTCTTGATATTGCATCTCACTCGGAGTAGCAATATCATTCATTTCGGTAATTAAAAAACACCAGAGATGAACAAGTATAACTTCATTCAGAGGGAAAATGATTGACGACAATGGTTTGTTTTTAATTTCGCGCAAAGCTACACGAGGACTATCTGCGCTAGCAGTACCTAATTCAGTAGTTATAGACTAGAGGGGAGACAGCTACTCAACACCACCCACCTCCAACTCTTGAGCTACTATTTTACCAAGGATTAATCGTCACATTATAACACCCCCACGGCAGAAGGATTAACAGCGAAGACCACAGTGTTTTCCTCCCTTTATTGATATTCCTGAAAATTTGAAAATATTATTAAAGTTATATACGAATAAGAAAGCACCTATTTTTCACCTGTCTTTGTATTCACTGAAGGCAAAATGCTTGTATTATATTCTTAGCTTTGCATAGACATTTATGTATTTGTTGGTAACAATATTGACTTTAATCGGGTTTTTACAACGCAGATAACAAATTTTACTGACATTTTGTTTTTATTTTACAGGATAGGAATCCACTATACAAAGATCCAAAACAAACATTCAAGAACCCCATGTATAGACGTAATGAGGGTGGAAATGAGGGTGACGTCAATCAAAGTGATGAGAGATACGTGTTTCAATAACTTTTTCCCTCACATAAACTGGATAAACTACCCAATCAATGCGCACTATTGATGATTTTTCATTATTAGTTGTAATGAAATATTTAAGGCATAAAATTTTGTCCTTGCTCGAAATATCAGATCAGCATTGCCAAGACTGTCAAAATCTTGGGTTATCCTAGATAATTAGTCTTTTATTCTTTTCTAAACTTCAGACTTCCAGTTTAAGAACACCACTTCTGAAGATTTTGTTGATTAAAATTTAATATTCACCAAAATGCTTTCAGTATTAAATAATGCTTGAAAGTATTAGTTAGAATATGTACGATTCACAAAGAATAATTAATAAATAATTTAATGATTATATATATTTTACAGATTTCTTTTCTTTTTTCACAAAATAAAAAACTAAAAATAAAATCAGTGACGTGGAGGTCTAATGTATTCCTTGATTGGCTTTTTTATTACTGCTGTGGACTGCAATTTCCTCTGTTCGTGGCTCATTTTCACAGCTTTGGTTAGCAAACCATAGAAATACATTTAGGATTCTTACAATAGTGATGTGCATATAAATTTCATGGTATTTTTGAGTCATTTTTCCCACAAAAGGTCTCGTATTCTAAAAGGTTTTGTTTGATTGTTTAAAGGCAAAGCCACATTGGGCTATCTGCTGTGTCTACCGCGAGGAATCGAACCCTGTATTTTAGCGTTGTAAATCCGTAAACTTACCACTGACCAACTAGGGAAATATTCTAAAAGGAAAATTAGTAAATGTTTCATTTTACACACTGTACGAAACAAAATGTCTCCTCCTTTTATTTCTATGTCGAGAAATTATATTTTATCAAGTTGGTGAGTCCTACTTGACATATTGAAACAGTTATTGAAAAACCTTGTTTTAAAGTACAAGTCATCGAACTGAAATGTCGTAGTCATTTCTTTTGAGTATTCTTGTTGTTTATATTGGTTTGAATTACTCTAAAAAGCGATACCTAAGCAGTTTTCAAGTTTTACATCTTAGTTTTTAATTTGAATTACGGTTTATGAACAGACAATTGACAAAGGTGACAAACTAAGACTAAAAATTATAATATTTCTTACTTAATGTAAAATAATTCAGATTTACCAACTATCAGATTTACCGCAAATTTTAACTGAATTTCGTGAATAAGCGAAGAAAGAGATGGTTGCATTTATCTCCCTTGAACCATTATAGTGTATACAACTGTATAGTACAGTTGTATGAAATGATTCGCTTCTATTGGTTGTTTACCAAAACAGTGGTAATAACCATAAATGATTTTTTGTATTGTTACAGCGAATAACATAGGCCTGCGATGGTTTTACAGTAATTCCTGTACGCAATCCGAAAATGATATCCCTTTTCTTTATCACGTACATATTTTTCACAAAACGTCATATGTACTTTTACACAAGTGAATCATTTTCATTGAAATCGGGTCACATTTTGTTTTGCTTAAAATGTCGACAAACACCAGCTATAGATTTCTCTAGATCAATCGCGACGTGCGAGTCCTAACGATCGTTCTAGAACCCAAACATAATAATAAAAAATGTTCATTATGGTAAACGAAATGATAATTTGATCTAAGTAAGAGTTTTTTCGCATTTGTAAAAAGATCTTTACGTGACAGAAAAAAAAAGAATATTATTTTCGAAACCTGCTTAGCTGAATTATGGAAAATCCCTATTATAATCAAAACAACTTTTATCAAGTTTAAATTCGCAGGCCTGTGTAATTAAAGGCTTTCTTAAAAATAAACTTAGAATAGATAAATTTAGAATATCTTTCTTAATTATACTACACCCAATATTAATCATTAACAAGAAAATGTTGCTATTTCTACATTTTGTTTGAGGAAACTTCTCTCTTCCGAAGACACTCTTTATCCTATACATATGCATACATCCACAGAGACCCACACTAAGAACGATGAGCTTTCGTAGCTCCGTTCCTGAGTAACAGCAAGTAAAATCCACTTACGATACAAAGAAATATCAAATTTTTAACATTTTTCGTCTCTACCTCATGAAATCTCTGGATTTCTCACACGACTAAATTACAGCTCACCTAACCACTCAGTTCCCCCCCCCCCGATGGCTAAGCGGTTAGCTTGAGGGCTTATAACACTAAAATTTTAGATTTAATCACTTAAGTGGACACAGCACAGATAGCCCATACTGTTGCTCTGTGTTTAACAATAACGAAAACATAGTTGATTAATAGATAGTCACAAGGACACTTTAGCCGAAACTGATTAACATCTGGTATCGCACATATAATCTTACTATGTTGGTCGTTGAGAATTATCGAACATCCTAAAAAAAGCCACCTCATATGCAACTCATTTGACCTTTCACAACCGTAGAAGGGGAAACCAACCCTACTATTGGTTGATAAATGGAATTAAGTTTTAGGTACAAAACAAAGGACCTACATCATGAAAAAATATTGTCATAACTGTTGTATTTTATTAATGATACCGTGGTTTGTGTTATGAAAGGATAAACCAACACTGCTAAGGAAATCTACTTAAAAACTAATCTTAAAAATTGGTAGATCATTCGAAGACTTACTAAGAAATATGTGATTTATTATAACGGCATGATAATTTAAATTGTAACATTTAAGAAAGTTCTACATCCCAACAGATCAGCTTCCTAAGTTTAACTACTTTTTTCTTAATTTGACTCAATTAATAGATCGCAAAATTTTTACGATCGCAAATATGTCTCAGGCTTACTTTACCACGAAAAGTGAGTAATATGACAATTCCCCTGAATTCCGGAAATTTGTCCTCTAAGCCTAAACAGTAACATTATATTGAAATGTAGCTTAATTTTGTTTGTTAAATTTCACGCAAAACTACTGGGGGGTTGTTTAATTTAAGTAGTATCGCAAAAGTAAACATGTTTTCTTTTATCAGATCAAGCCTTAAGCTTCATATATAACCCACGACTTGTAGTTTTGTGTTTTTTTGTAGTTCACATTTCTAATTTAATGTGCAGTAGCTGATAACTGAAGTATAGTTCACACACTTCTAATTTTATGTGCAGTAGCTGATAACTGAAGTATAGTTCACACTTCTAATTTAATGTGCAGTAGCTTATAACTGAAGTATAGTGCACACTTCTAATTTAATGTGCAGTAGCTTATAACTGAAGTATAGTGCACACTTCTAATTTAATGTGCAGTAGCTTATAACTGAAGTATAGTGCACACTTCTAATTTAATGTGCAGTAGTTTATAACTGAAGTGATAAGAGGTTTTGGTTATCCAAAGTCCACTTTTAGTTTTGTTTTCAAAATGCTTGGGTCCTTTATATAATATTACTTGGCGTTTGGCATTGATATCATGAAGAGGTTAAAATTCACCCTAAACATTCTTCCACTTTATGAGAAATGATTGATTGTTTCTAAACCTGATAAAATAATGATATTCGTTTAATGTAGGGAAATGATTGATTGTTTCTAAACCTGACAAAATAATGATATTCGCTTAATGTAGGGAAATGATTGATTGCTTCTAAAGCTGACAAAATAATGATATTCGCTTTATGTAGGGAAATGATTGATTGCTTCTAAAGCTGACAAAATAATGATATTTGCTTAATGTAAATATAAACTATCTCATCAGTGACAATCAATTGGCAAGTTGCTGAACACCTATAATGGGTCTAATTGTTCTTCTGATCAGTGTAAATCTCGGTAGAGTTCAAAGTAAACGATTTTACCACAATGAGCTCTGTAATTCTACCATTCTAGTACTGAGTACTGGTAGTAAGTGATCAGTTATTTGTATTCATGATAGCGTTCACCAGTCAATCAGATTATGAGTGTCCCCTTTTTGTAGCAAACGTTTAGTAACGGGATGATCCTGTGATGTAAATGGTGCTCTGGAGAGTAAACCAATCATAGTTCAGAATTCTAACACGGTTACCTAGGAAACTGCCACACCCAGAAATGCCCCGAATAATATTTTATGGGTGAATTTCATACCTCGAATTCGAAAACCATTTTTTCCTATTATGTTCTCACAGAGTATTGCATCAACCACCTAAGAATTAACAACGTAACTTTATTTACTTACTCGTTATGACTTACATAGTTCATTAATTTGGTAGTTATTTTCGTCGACGATAGTGAGTTAATTGTTTGGGTTTTGTGAAATAACACAATATTTTAATGAAACATCTTTGCCACATTGATATATTCGATGATGTATATATATGTGTGTGTGTATACATGTATTGTGATGTATTATAATTTCAAATACCTGTAGCCTAAAACTGAATTAAATTGTAAGTTAGATTTAGTAGTTAATAAATACCGATATGTATCGAATTTATTATATTTACCAACAAGATTGATACACACAGTTTTCTTTTTTAATACAAAATATATTTTAATATACAACCAATAATACAATTTACAATAACAGTTATTACAAATAGTTATTACAAACAATGATTTATATACAAAAGTTTTACAAACTTACAAGCAATATAAAGTCTTCTTTCTAGTCTGGAATTTCCTTGATATCTTATCGAGGGTTGACGACGAGCGAGTTAATTTCGAGTTAACGTAGGTACAATTCACTTACAGGGAGCTAGCTAGCTCTTAGGTCTTCACTGATTACACGCCGATTGTTTCTCACAGATGAAGTTGGGCAATGTTTTCTTAAAAGTATTAATGTCCGATGTGAATCCACTGAAGTTAAATGGTTTGTAATGTTCGAAATTTATAAATGTTCTTGGTCAAGTACCTGAAGCTTCCCGATTAATAAGCGTTAATCACAATTATAGCTTCCGAGGGTTATAGTATACCAACTATAGCAAACCAATAATAGATACTGTGTTTTGGCGTGTCGCGTTGGTTATATTTATAGGCTTGGGGAGAGTTTCTCGAAATTTCAGTTTATGTAATAACAATACTGACGCTTACACTAGCGTTTACGTACACACATATATCATTGATTCTTACACTCGAGAATCTTCTACAACTTTAGAGAATAGGCGAGAATTTCGCAATACACATTTAACAGTATAAGTTATGTATATTTATAAATATAAATTTAACTTAAACAAATATCGATATTAAAAGAAATATATAATAGTATATCCATCACAATATATATTCAAATGTGTACAGATCTAAATTTGTTAAAAGTTCTGTATTGAATGGAAGACTAATCACAGAATACATAAAGGTAATACAAAAAAGTTATTACATGTGTTATAAATATTGTTATGAAATTACGCAAAGGCCTGTTTGTTTGTTTTTTAATAAGATAATATATACTATCATAATACCAAGACTTGTAAAGCATGTTCCTTTTGGAGCGAGTGGAACGAAACATTACAATAAGAAATGTGAATAAAATCACCTTAATATAAAAGTCATGAGTAATACGATTCGGGTTAGCAAAATGTTTTATCAGTAATGACTAATAACGGGTGAAGGGTAATTGATATACAGTCTAGCATCAACAAGCTCTAGTGGGCCAACTAAGAGTGAAACGTTTGAAAATATTTGTAACACCATTATGTTTTTATTATAGTTACTGTCCTTATCACTTTAGTTACAACAGTAGGAATACTTCAAACAGCAAAATATAGTATGCCAATCTTTTATAGTCGTTTCTGTCATTGGATTACAACTACGTTAGATTGTTTATTTCAGAATTCCTCGCAAAGCTGCACAAGGTTACACACGCATTGTCATCCCTAATTTTGAACTGAATTAATGTGATTGACCGTCACATTATAACGCTTCCACGGCTGAAAGGGCGGGCATGTTTGGTGTGACAGGGATTCGAACCCGCGACACTCAGATTGCGAGTCGATCGCCCTAGCCATCTAGCCATGTAATTTCTAGTCAATAAAATATGAAAGTAATTAACAAATTCATAAAACTTGCCGTAGCAGGAAAAGTTTTAGAATAATCAAGACTTAAGTTCATAACTTTAACCACTGTGTTAATAAGTGTCAAAACGATTTAATATTTAAAGCAAAATATATTTAAATTACCAAATTTAAAACGCGTTATCCGTTACCACATATGATAAAGAGAAACATTTATTTAAAAAATCAATAGATGGTGCTTTTTTATTATACACCGTGAAACACCTGAACGTTTATTTATCTTTTTCAGTGGAAAATTTAACACTTTGAAGTTCGAAAAATGTTTCCTAAATTAACAACACATGTTGATTTATAAAGATGTCTGTACTTTAATAGTGTAACAATTATTGGGTATTTAAGGAAGAATAAACTTATCAAATATTTCCTGTAATAAAGCATACGTTCCTCATTACGTAACACAAAGTTCATAGATTATTACTTCACAATTATAATATAATTAATCGGTTATACTAGTAGGCTTGTGAATGTGGTCTTTCCTCAGATTCTCGATAACTAAATAATTGTCACTGTTCAGTGCGCACGTACACCGTCACAGACGCTGGAGCTGCAATGAGCTTGCTTCACCTGTGCGAAACAATTAACAATCCTTCGTTCTATTGCACAGAAACATCATAAGTTTTAAAATAGCAACCATGCTTTCCGAAAAGTAGAATAGAGTAGAGTTTCATCCCATCACGCATTTTTACCCAGGCTTATTTCCAAAATAGCTTGTGACTTCTCTCTGGATACTTGAATCCGGTTTCATCCCATCACGCATTTTTACCCAGGCTTATTTCCAAAATAGCTTGTGACTTCTCTCTGGATACTTGAATCCATCCAATTTACATTCCTTATTCCTTCCATACAAATACATGTATGTTCAAAGAGTCAGTTCATTATTTGTGTATTCACCGACTAGCAGTATCAACAGAATGTCAGTTTTATCTCTGTCTTTCTTCCACGTTTTATCACCGTCAGGTTTATTAACGAGAAGTAAGAATATAAGAATCAATGAGTGATGGTACAAAAACGTTTTTCCGAACTGTCAAAAAGTGTTTTAGGAGACGAGAGAGGGTACAGTTGGGCATGACGCCGCACAACCGAAAATTCCTTCCTACGTCATTACTGTAATCACTGAAGGCCTAATAAAAATACTTAAAACTTGTATTACGTTTGAATTAATATTCGTTGGTAGATGATACTAGTATATTAAAAATGTAATTGTTGTTGTCATACAAAAATTTATATTGTCCATGGAGAAGATAACGTAAATATATTTCAAATTTCAATTGCAATTCTTTGTTTAATAATAAAAACAGATCAGACTTAGGATGATGGTGTATTTAATATAACTTCTTTGATTGGCCACCCGCAAGAAGCTTAGCAACAAACTATGAACTCCTACACCACTACAGTATAAATACTGTGTTGAGCTGAGCTTTATCGTACTGCAAACAGTGTACGTGAACTTCGCAGTACATAATGAACATTTTTTGACTGGTTATGAGAGCAAGAAATGATCTGTTTCCTCAATAGTCCTCTCATTGGCTGTGAATATTGTTTTATGCCCGAAGAATTACTCTTTATATTTAATATAAATTTTTTTTCTTAAAAACCCGGGGTAGACATTTTGGAAACCGGCAATAACGGAGAAATTCAAGATGGCTGTCGTGAGAAGTAAATAATCATAACTCGTACTCTAGAGTAGATAGCACAATGATTTTGATGTCTAGATATCGACTTTGGGGTCAGGGAAACCGCTGGCAACAGTAGCATCAGTCCTGACCCATTTGAGTTATTCAAGATGGCAGCCACAGGAGGTAAATAGCTATATTTAATTTTCTAGAGCAGATAGCAAAATGATTTTGATGTTAAGGTATAAGTTTGAGGGTCAAAGAGTTCAGTTCTGTTGTATATACTACAATTAGTCCTGAGCTTCCAAAGATATTGATAAATTACTTCATGTATAGAAGGGGATGTGCGACAATGAATTGCTTCCAATATTTGATGATAGACTGACAACACACTACATATCAAAAGCATTTATCAGCATTCAATCACAAAAGTGTATAAAAGATTTATCTTTTACTAAAGTTCATCACACTTTATAGTATTAGATGACTTGAAGTTGTCCTATTTACTGCAGAAACATTACATGCACATATACCAAACTACACACAGTTAGTGAACCATATAAACATGTATGTGCTGGAAAAATATGTCATATCCTATAATTTTATATCAGTCCCAGACCATCAAACCAATGTAGAGCATACAGCAACATTGATCAACAATGAAGCAGTCATGTTTATGGTGGCGTTGCCACAGGCACCCTTAAAACAATTGTTCCATCTAATTGGAATCCTTTACACTTGCAGTAAATGCAACATGGTATATCCTGATCACGACATAAGCAGCGGCGGGTAGCAAACTTTGTGCATGTGCAGCTCTGAGGTAGATCATCTGGCACAAGCCGCTTGCACATATTTGGAACAAGTGGCCCATCTAACTCCTCGAAGCCATACTCTTTCGAGTCTAGAATAGTATTGTCCAAACAATTCAACCGCAAATATGCAACATATACCCTCTTATAGTAAAGCTAGTTGGTGGCAGCTAAGCAAATTTTATGTTCTTTGAACTGTAATATTTGTAATAACGAAGCTGATCCATCGTCTTGTATGAGACACCACTTGTTAATACCTGTACCGAGTACACCTCTGTAGGGTACGCAACTTGTAAATACCTGTACCAAGTACTTCTAAGCTTTGGTGAGTGAAACCTCCATATGACTCAAGTTCTTTCCAAAATCCTCCAAAAACCTAAACGGTTTGCTTTTGGTGCAGCAGCTTTGGTTCCTAATTTACTTGTTGTGTCACTCCCAATTAACACATGCAGGGTAGGCAAAACTTTTCACATTTCTGTACCTAATTTCTGATCCAGGGTGTGAAGAGGTATGAACCTTGTAGAGTCTCCTACATCGCCTTTCATCCAGAGTTCTTTCAGTCCCTGATGCTGAAGCAAACTGAAATAGCAAGTGCCCAGGACCAGAACATCAGTATCATTGGATAGTATGACAATACGTTGTGCCATTTCTTGTAGTGCATGGGGTATCAACTTGATATCAGCTTGCAGGTCTGGCTATAATAAGCCTACTGCTGTAATGGAGAATCCCCGAATTTTCAATGCAAGTTATTATAATACAGTATGAGGCTTCTTGAAATGGGTGAAACTGTTTGACTCCGCTACAAATAGTGAATTGGTAATGACATAAATAAGGGAAAATCATTGTTTTTTATTAAATAAAGATAAAACAAATAGAGCAGATACTCGTTCGGGGTAATTCTAACAGAAAATCAAGAAATAAGATACATTTTCCTTGTGTTGTTCATTGTGTTAATAATAATTTGTGATATTAGTTTAGTATTCGTTTACTAATATCTGGGTATATATTTGAAACAATTTAAACATATATTAAAGTTCCAGTTATATGAAATAGACAGCTTGAACAAGACTCACAAAATATATCCCTGGACACCGTTGTCTCCTCAAATGCACTTTATTGCATGTCATGATGGCCATTTTGATGGTCATCTTGAATTTCTCAAACAGCTAAAGACTAATTTCATTTTTTACATCATAAATGGATTCCTTAACCCCCCCCCCCAACATATTATAGACACCTTTAGTCATTTAGCTATCATATGCCTATTTATTCCTTGTGTCAGCCATATTGGAAACCATCTTGAACTTATCAAATGGGTCAAGATTAATTTTGTTGTTAGTATTTCCGGCGTTTTTTTTTTATCCTAAAACCTATATCTAAACACCAAAATCATTGTGCTATCTGCTCTATAGCATGAGTTATGACTATTTGCTCATCTCAGCGACAATCTTGGTGGCCACTTTGAATTTCTCCGTTATTGTGTTCCAAAATGTCTACCCTGGATTTTTATGAACCTCATATGATGCCCTTATGATATATGAAAAGTAATTCTCCGGGCATAAAAATGTTCACAGGATCTCCCTCAACTGTAGGACTATTAATCACCTGTCAATGATTATTTTATTCTATCCTCTCTTCTGTTTTCAGTTTTACTAAAACCTGATTAATTAGAGCTGCTATATAGTATGTTTAGCCTACATTATCAGGCTTACATGTAAATCTTAAAATTTAACATTTTATTAAAGATTTTAATGAACTTTTAAGAACCAGTAATGAGACAAAACGATTTATAAATTGTTTAATTTTCAAAATGTAATAGCCTGTCATCATGTGATCATAGTAGATGTATAAATTACTCGCCGATCTAATTTCAGCACAAAATTGGCTTAGACTGTTGGCGAGATTTCCGACGTTGTTTGTATATTACGCCTAAATTAATCAGCATGTTTTCTCTGTGCTGGAAGAAACTGTCGTTTGCAAGATTTGCTGCCTATACGACTCTGAGAGTAACTGAAATATAACGCCATAATATTTCTCCACGTTAGATTACGGGTTTGAGCATAACAACGGTCTTGATATTCGAACAACAATAATGTGATTTTTTGCCCGATTTTCGAAACAATATTAAAAATATGACATACCACGTTATGCGCTCATGGCCAATCACAACAAAAAAGTCGTGTTGGGGTAGAATAAGTTTGAATGAGCCTTTATTTATATTATTACGACCCCATGCAACGAATCGTCTGATACGTTTATTGGATAAAATCGTTAAAATATAACATCGAACTATTTTGTTTTTATTCACAAAAGTTTCCTCTTTTTAAAAAAAAAAATAGATGGCGGAAAGTGTCATAAGACGGTTTGAAAATGAAACAAAATTCATTATTAATTTTCTGAGCTCTCATAGGCCGAGAAAGAAACTCATATTTTCTTTCGTGATTGATATTTCGTGGATCGTGCCTCTCGCATAACTCCATTCGGCACGTCGCTAAGATTAATTAACCACAATAGTATAAATGTGGTTGAAAGACAACTGGTGTAGTTTAGGTGTGAAATGTGAAAGTGTTCGAAAAAATTTCGAGTTATCTTTGAATATATACATTCACGTTAGACAACATACAATTTCATTTATCTGAAACTGTCCTCAACCCTTGTGTGTGTGAGAGATAGTCAAAGTTACTTGTAGGAGGTTGATCTTGTTCTCAATGACATTAATATCTTCTCCAAATCATATCAACATTTTAAATTGTACCCTTTCTCAAAGAAGAAAGAGATCAAGATTGGTTTGGTTTGTTATGAATTTCGCGCAAAGCTATACGAGGGCTATCTGCGCTAGCCGTCCCTAATTTAGCAGTGAAAGACTAGAGGGAAGACAGCTAGTCATCATCACCCACCGCCAACTCTTGGGCTACTCTTTCACGGCTGAAAGGGCGAGCATGTTTGGTCAAAATATGTAAAAAGGTTTTCATGTTGCATGAATTCCAAAAAATATAATGTCAATTAATGTGTGTAATATTGAATGTAATATTGAATATAAATGGGATCAATCTATATTTTTTACTATACATTTATGATATATTTTTCACCTTAATTTGCAGGTGTCACTTTTTTTATTGTAACAAGAAATTTGAACAGTACAGAAATATTAGTTATAAATTTCAGCTACGAGCTAAATATTTACTAACTGTACTCAGTAATTACAATATTGTTAATAGTTTGGGAGTTTCAATATGAAAGAATCTCTAATTATTAATAAGAATTATCTCATTGTCCAATAAATCATAAGAGTATTACATATTTTCCTTACTCATATAAATATTGATCATACACACATATGGTATAGTAGAGAATTATGCTAATAGCCCCTCTGTTTGTAAAATTATTATATTTGTGGTAACGCTGTATGTTCCTATAAACATAATGATTGTGACGTTACGGTAATTTGTACCAATCAGATTTTTTTCCCATATGGAAAATTATTGTTGCTTGAAGAGTGTCACAGCTAATGGTTTTTTGGATGTTTTAAACACTGTAAACGGTTTTGCTTGTTACCAATGTCTTTACTGACGCATTTAAGGAAAGACCTCTAGCTCGCAATAAACAGTTGACGTTTAACATTACTGTTTTAAACTGCTTCGAAACCGAGTTTGATCGAAACCCAGCAGCTCATTCCTCTTAACACCATAACAGTTGTCTTTACTAATTTCTACAGCACATATATTCTTTCAAATATAATGAGCTAAGCGTGGCTAGTTGATTAACTTGCCTGGTTTCGGGTTAAAAACATGATGCCACTGAACACGTTTGACTCTTTCAACCGTGGATACGTTATAAAGTTGATAGTCAATCCTTGTTATTCTGTTCAAAGAACCGAATAAAGCTGTTGTAGCATTGGGTGCTGCTGGCTTGCTGCCTGCCACTTTTTTTGGAATCGAGGACGGCTACTCGAATTCTAATAGCCTGTGCCCACAATCGCATAAGGTGACGTTTTGATAATTTTAGTAGCGTTTCCTATTTTATTATCAGAAGGAAATCGACTACCTTTGATTATTCTTTACCCCAGAAGTACTGATAGATTTTTATAGCATAAAAAAAATCTAAACTATTTCTGTACCAAATTATTTGTGTGTTCCTGATTTTTTTATTACAGGCTCCCTAATAACACAAAAATATAAACAAGAATACAATCAATATCTCAATTAATCCCTTTGTGTATTTTACAAAGAAAATTAGGATTTTACACTATTTTTTTCTTTATCAGGGAAACATAACGTTACTCAGTATGATACAATCGGTAGTGAAGGATATAAAAACAAATTGTCAATTTCAGGAGACAGTCAGTAATTAATATATCATTACCATTACAACTTATATTTGATAGGGATATGCATATCTAACATTTCTAAAAGTACATATATTTTGTGAATTAAGTGAACTGAACGTTTCTTATAACATTTGGTCGTGATTACATTGATATTTCTCCTGCCTGGAACTTGGTTATATTCAGGTTGAACATATGAACGTGGGCCATTATTTTGACTTCTGACTGCTTCTTCTTCAAATAACGCACGCCATTCCTTATTGATTGAACATTTATTGCATTGTGCCATCTTGTGCTAGAATTCGAAGAGTATAACGCTTAAATAGAAAGCTGTTATTAATTTATTTTATATTATTAATCATCAGTTAGCTGTTTATTATAAAATGTTTATTTGCGTTCAATAAACTTTACGAAATGGCCTGTTGATTGTCGGAAAGGAGAAGAGCACAGAAACAAACTCCATAAAAATAATACTAAATTATCATAAAATGATAACACATGGAGATATTTCACAATGACAGTCTTATCGTGTTATCTTATTTTACTTTTTTTATTTTTATAAAAGCAAAATATATTGGTCTTAGATAAGTGTATTATATAAACTTTGAGTATTATGCAATTGTCCACTTGTTTGTTGTTAAGAGCGAAGCTACAAAATAGACTATGTTTGCTCTGCCCACCACGGGTTTTGAAATCCGATTTTTAGCGTTATAAGATCTCATACTTACCATTGAACCATTAGGTGGTATTAGACCTTTTGTCCTTACGATGAAGGTAAAACTAGAGTCTTGTCCAATGTTTACCCTAAAGTTTCTTTAACTTGAGCTGAGCTACAAACTTCACTGAGGAATACGTTTGGTCCTTGGGCAAGTTTAAACTTCAGGAGTCTTCTTACAATAAACCACCCCACTTCTATGCTGCTACAAAGTTATAGCACACTAAAACTACAAAGGTGACCAGACAGTAGTGAGAATTTTGTAACCCTAAACAAAGAAAAATTACCTGAGTATTTTGCAGTTAGTATCAGAAGCATTAACCTATCAAATTTACCCAACTCAAGATTCTGCTAATGATGCCCTAAAGGTTTTCTTCTGGGTTTTTCTCTGTTCATAGAAAGGAATGAAAAATATATTTTTAAAGTATCCTGAAAATCAGTGTAGCGTAAGCTAATTTTAATAGCATATTTTCACGCTAAACTGAAGCAATCGACCAGAAACGATTGAACTACGACTAAGGGAGAAATTGTGAGAGGCATAGTTTCTGACATGTGTAGCACGTGCAAGTTTGATGTGTGACCATGTGTGTGGCACAGTTTAAAGGGCTCTTTGGTTCTGTCGAAACAAACATCATAAAAAGTTCTACCTTTTTTTAAATCCCACTTCAAAATAAAGAGTTTTGCTTTTTCTTCAAATCCTCTTCATGATAAAAGATTCTGTCTTTATTTAGATCGCGTTTTATTATAAAATATTCTAATACTTTTTTATTCACATTCCGCTCCACAATAAAAGGTTTCTTCTACTTTTTTCCACATCCCTCTACAATTTACGAAAGATTCTGTGTAAATTCCCATATACCGATTTACTATAAAAGGTTCTGGTTACATTTAAGATCATGATTCAATCTCTTCTTGGGAGACTTTGATCCAAATAAATGTTGTATCTCTAGCCAGTAAAAATATGATGATCACATTTCAGAAAGCTCCTGATAAATTCAATGTTCAAAGCTTTACTTTGGAGCTTCTAAACATAGTAACGGTAGACTAAAAAGAAATCTGTCGAAACGAAGCTTGTAAAAGAAGCCTCAGTAATATTTATAGTAATGGAAAGAGGTTGGTATTGTGTAACTATCCAGCCAGGCAAAACAAGTGAAGGTATTGCAAGTCAGCCACCTTTTTTTTTTCCGGTACAGTATAAAGTTCTAAAGCAAAAAGGAGATAAAAAGCAAAATTCACTTTTCTATTATACTTATTCTTTATTTCTATTCATATGTTTTTTAATAATTCATGTGCTTTGAATTTACAATATAGAAATGTATAAAAACGGAATTTTTTTGCTGCTTATTGGGGAAAACACGTGGTCATAAAATGTAACTACAGATGCTATTCTTCACTGTCAAATTGTTCCTGAAAAATCATGATTTAACAAGTCAATTTTAGTAACGGATTCACAGTTCTGCTAGTCTAATTACGATGTGTTTTCCATTTTTTAACCATCAGATCAACAATTTAAATGAAAAAAAAAGATTTTTGGCTGTGTTCCAAGAAAGTTATTTTACCCCAGGAATAATTTTTAACCCTAAATAGATAGCAAGACTACCTAAATAGGGACACTGCTCGTAACGTTAGAATTAAATAGATGGATAGAAATA
This sequence comes from Limulus polyphemus, assembly GCF_000517525.1. Classification (NCBI taxonomy): domain Eukaryota; kingdom Metazoa; phylum Arthropoda; class Merostomata; order Xiphosura; family Limulidae; genus Limulus; species Limulus polyphemus. Next base: position 44,621 of record NW_013669563.1, on the reverse strand, counting down.
ATAGATGCACCACTTTATATTCTTATTTATCGTCGTGCACACATTTTTATAATCTTATTTGAGTATATTAACGACGTAATTTGATTTACAATGCTTAGAAACTACTGACGTAATTCACGTGAGTTTTCCGTTCAATCTAATATTTACCTTGAAAATATATTTTTTTGTGTCGTGAGGCAAGAATCAATTGGTGTTTATAAGTATTGCATACGTGCTTTTTGTCAGTTCTCAAAATGCAGATTTCAAACCAAATTTCATTCATTTATTCAATAAGTATGATAGATTAGCGATTTAAACGTAAAGAAATTTAAATATGAGAATATATATCAGAAATAAAATTGTATACGAAATATATGAATCTAATAAACAACTGCTAATTATATTTTAGAAACAGTGATGTACCAGAGGTATCAAAAATAGATGAAATTTAATTTCGTATTTGTTAAACTTATCACTATTCAACCAGTAAAGGTGCACCGATGGTGTTAAGGAAATGACCAACAAGAAGTCATTTCTCAACAAGATCTCTATTAATTGTCATGCATTTTCTCTATTCTTACACGAACTTCACCATGCACGTTTGGTAAGTTACTTGTGTGGAAGTCACGTGATGCTAGATATAGCAGATTGAGAAGCAGTAGTGGATATTTAGGGGAGGATAGGGGGCAATTGCCAACGCACACTTTAATTTGTAGGAAATAAATTAAGCTGTCGGAAGTTATGTGGATACACGCCATTAATCATCAGTACACCACTTTACATGTTTTATCACGAATCTAAATTCCAGAATTTATGTTGGCCCAGTAGCCAATATATATATATATATATATTTGCAAGTAAGTTATACAGAACTTAGTGATTGAGCATGGGCGTCCACAAGAATGGCAAGGTAGCACTTGCCTACTCTGTAATATATCCTGCGAACGCCCATGTGATTCGGTGGCTTTGATTGAAGTTTTTTCTTTTCTTTTTAATTTAGACTATGCAAATTCCAGCTTGTACAAAATCATCGCTGAAATGTATTGCTGTATATAAAATTACCAGATATATTTCAAGTGGTTTCCCAAATAAAAGTTTTGGAATGTTTACAGTATCAAATATATTATAAAATCAAATCATTCTCGATGGGTCTTGAAATGTCCGCCACTTTTGAGAAGAACTATTTACCAAATTTCTTAATTAGAGACGTTACACAACAAGTACTATGGGGCGTGGCATAATCATACTGCAGTAAAACATTTCAATTACGTCCCGAGAAAACTAACACGTAGTTTCAACTTTTTAATCTTCCGTCTGTTAAAACTTGATTTTATAGCTAATTGTTCAAGACCAATGCTACTTGCACTTACTGTTTTGTAGTTTCGGTGGTCGCCACCTGTGAGAAATAAGATAATTGTAATACCACAAGGTTAAGGTTCTTTCCTTCGAAGTTTATTGACTAGAAAAATACAAATAACTGAAGTATAACTACTTAGTTGTACGAAATAAGTATAAAAGAGCAAAAAGTTGTGTGATTGAAACTTATCGCAATCAAGTATTTTTAGTTACACTAAAATAATACACGTGCTAAACTCTAATAAAAGGAATAAAAATGGAAAATTGTTAAGTGATGCGAAATTATAATACTGGAAATTAATGCATGATTAATTTTGCATACTTGAAAACAGTTTGAAGTATCTTTATTCAATTAAATTGCGCGTTTGCCAATAAGCACAAAACTATACAATGAGGTATCCGTGTTGTGCCCATCGCCCACTGACTTATCGCTTAACCATCCGGGGGGGTCTATTTGTTTGTTTGTAATTAAGCACAAAGCTACACAATTGGCTATCTGTGCTCTGCTCACCACGTGTATCGAAACCCGGATTTTAGCGCTGCTAATTATTATAACGTTACAGTTCTACAGATGTATTTATCATATACAGTCAGATATGAGAACATAACCTCAGAACGGATGAGGTGTATAGCACGTACATGGGATTGTAACTTTCAAGTTGTAGACTGGAGTGTTCTACAAAATGTGAAACTAGAGCTCTAAGTAATGACTGCCCAATCATTACACGTTTTAATAATGGAAGCCACCTGTTTGAGAAGCTCTAAATAATGACTTCCCAATCATTACACGTTTTAATAATGGAAGCCACCTGTTTGAGAAATTGGTCAGAAATCAAATGGGGCATTATCTTGATTAAATGTTCTTATATGATATTTCTGTTATAAGGAACACATTTCTTCGAGCATTTTCTATTATCATAAATCGCAGTTCATTTTGGCTTTTGCAGTATTATAATATTATCCTAGTGAAATATGTATCGGAGGAGTTAGGTGAAATGATGAAAAATCCCATAATAACTCTGTTGTGCCCGACAACTCAAGCCTAACAACTATCCTATTCCTTCGACTTCTTCCACCAATGTATTGAATGTTTGTGGATAACCGAAAAACTTGACAAAATATTTCGGACTATGATAATACTCAGGTTTTAATTACTAAGTGGATGTTATTTTTGTAAAAAGAAACAAGCATTATACTCTAAACAACTTCTTAATGGGATATTCATAGTATCAGAGATTGGTTTGTGGCTCACTCAAGATACAATAGACATTTCTTTCGTAAATTGTAGTTTATAATATTTTTCAAGCAATCCTTTTCATTAGTTAAATGCAGATATCACGCACCTAAAATGCGGTTTGTCCGTTTCGAATTAGTCATTACCATTATTGGTACATTGAATCTCTCTTTTGTAACATAAAGTAAAATAACATGCAAACATAATTTACAGATTCAGTTTCTACTATTGTAGTTTTAAAAAGCCTTTTCTATTTCTAACTCGTTTTAAATTGTATCTTTGAAAATAGGATGATAATTTTTAAAAAGCAAACTGTTAACGCATGAGGACATCCATATTTCACACACACTTCAAAATATTTGTATTTCAAAATCCTTTAGCTATATTCATCCTACGTCAATAAAAACACATTGAAAAGTAATTTTAGAATTAAATATCACGTCAATTATTGTAAATTAAAAATTAGTTTTGCACTGATTAAATGTAAAAACAAAATACAATGTTGTAAAATTATTATCGCGTAAAAGAATTACTATAGGAAGAAACTAAAACAATTAAAAATCACAAAGTAAGGAACAGATAGTGTGTGTTCATGTGCGTGTTAGGTAATTTAATGAGTATTGTATAATATTAAATTCTTCAGTACACATCTACATACAGCAAAAGTAGGAACCCGTGAGAAGTCAAAAACGTTAATAATGTTTTGTTGTTGTTTGTAATTAAGCACAAAGCTACACAATGGACTATCTGTGTTCTGACCACCACGGGTATCGAAACCCGCATTCTTGCGTTGTAAGTCCGCAGACATACCGCTGTGACACTGGGGGGGGGGGCGATAATGTTTTGTTTACCTCTAATGTCTAATGTCGTGTTGTTCTTACATTTACTAGAGAAGACCAGTTTCATCATGTATGTGTATATCTTTTATTGAAATGTGACACACATAAACTTTGAATGTTTATATACTTTTCGATAAGAGAGGTGATTTAATATATTTTCTTTGTATTAGACGCGTATGCTCCACAACTTAAAAAGCAAGTTACGGTTTGAATATCTGTGGTTACTAGTGAAACTGAAAACATTTATACAAAACTTAAAAAAATACTATTATTATTATTAACTTAATTTGGCAAATAACCCAGGATTGTTTCACTCGGTGTATAGTTGCGCTGAGACATTATTTATTGTATAGGATTTTAAACTGTAGTTTTTAAAGTGATTTTTATAGCTTATTATTTAGAGAACAACACGTTTATCGAGTGAACTATCAAAATACAAGTTTTGATATTATTAATAATGCAAAAGGAATTTTAGTACGTATTTAATTTAATGTATTTAATGATGTCTAACATATTTAACAACCCTAACTAAAATCGGTAATAATGAATTATTTCAAATTAAATGTCTTATTTAACTTGTTTTTAACCAATAGCTAGCTAAAGCTACCCCTTGCGGAAGACAAAAATTATATAAAGGACAATGTTAGATAATGTCCCCCTTCCTTCTTTTTTGTTATTAAATCCCTAATGACCTCATTAAATGCTAATTGCAGGCGCTGCTTTGTAGAAGGTAATGATTAACCCATTTAATTGAATCAGTCTATAAATTCGAAGCCAAAATTCTATTTAAAAAAGTGAAAATGTTCCCTATTTCCGCAGGTTTTATTATCCCCTTCTCGGGCAAAAATTATAAAATAAAATAGCCCATTACATTGTCAGGCTCCCCAGTGACAAAGCGGTACGTCTGCGGACTTACAACGGTAGAAACCGGGTTTCGATATCCGTGGTGGGTAGAACACAATAGCCCATTGTGTAGCTTTGTGCTTAATTACGAACAAAAATTTTTGAAATAATTCAAACTTCTGTAACTTCTTTCGGCAGATTACTTTCAGAAAAAAAACTCGAGTTTTTTTGAGAAATTCCATCTTACCTGAAATAGTACACAGTAGGGTAATCAGTTATACACCATTTTTCTCTTAAAAGATCCTCTTTCCGACTTTTTATGAATTAATTTTCCCAAATAATATATTTCTGTCGTTTTGTGTTGTTGAAAAACTGATGCTCAATAAAACAGAGACCTCAGGATTCAGTCATAGCTCTCCCTAATTTTAACCAACTCACCAGAGGAAAGGCAACCAGTCAATAGCACCTGCCGCCTACAAAGCCGCAATGTCTTTACACCAATATATTAAAATACCAAGAGCGTGTAGTATCATATTGCGAGATCGAACTTTGGACCTTCTCATAAACAGACCGGCATGCAAACCGATAAGCCACACACAAACCAGAGATTTTATAAAAAGCGTGCTCTATAAAAAGAATAAGTTTCACATAAAATATGTATTCATGAAGAGTTCAAAAATATTTATTTACTATACTTTTTTGCTTGAAAAACGAGAAAAAATGTGGCCGATTAGCCAATGAGTCGATTTGCTGCTCAGGTTGCAAATACAACTTACCAAAATTCCTTTTTGAAAAATATAGACTGTATGTATCAAAACCGCATGATGTAGAATTTAAAAAAAGAGTAGTATTGAATATAGCAATAAAACAAAGTTTTTATCTTTAAATATATTAGTGTTGATTGACATATCTCACGCTTAACTTTCCATTATAGATAAGAGTTACTACTAATGTTTTGGAAAAAGAAAGAAATAATATGTAAATCAACAGCCAATTTGTAAAGAAGTTCGCCTATGTTTGTCTGACTTTGAAAATGTAGTTAGTTGCGCTTTACTTTTTTTTTCTCTCACAATCAAAAATAAGCATATTATAGTGCATGCGTCCTGAGGATAAAACAGCTTTTAGATTGAAAATCAGTTATCTCTTGCTAACTTACAAATAGCAGATAGTTAATATCACTCCCAGAGTTTATAAAACAATAAACAACACAATGGGAAAGTGATCTTGTATATTTTAGAAATGAAAAGGGGTGTGGAACTTGCAAGAGCTACAATACAAATTTTAATAAAATAATCTGCTTTTGCTATTGCAATGTTTTCCTCCATCTGTAACTACAACGGAAGAAAATACAAAAATACTAGTGACACTATTTTAAGCTTAATATAGTCAGACAAAGTATAAATAATCACTATAATACTGTGAAATTCAAGACCTAACTTGGCTTTGACTAAATCCGACTTTTCTTTGAAAATGCTTCACAATCTTTTCCTACTTCACTATTTACGTGAAGTGAATTCTACACTAAAAACACTTCACTTTTCACTTACCAATCTTGCTGGAGTAGCAGATGCCTCTTTGAGGATCTTCACAGGTGTGTGGTGATAGTGAAAGCTGTGTAGATGGCTGATGGAGCAGTCACATTGGAGTCCAGATCCCATTTTAATTAACATAGCTATAGGAATGCATGAATGTATGATTTTATAGACTCACAAGAGATGCACATACTATGGCGAATTCACTGGAGCATCCTCCAATGAGGCACTTCATTGCTTTTCTCTGCTACTCTGATTTGCTTCGTTTTTACACATTTTGACCTTTTTTGGTTTGCTATTTTATGTCAGTGAGGGCTGTTTCTCTGGAAGTTATAGGTGCCTAGACAGCCAGCATGCTGGATGTCGTGAAATTATCTGAACTCACTTTCTCTGGCTCTTTGAATTCTGCAGTTGGTTGTCCTACCAATGACGAGGCAGATGGTGGTGATTTAGGACACTTTGGTGTCTGGAGGGCCAGCCTTACAGTCGCTGCCTCCAGATCCTGCATGGCTGAAGCATTATCAAGTAATGTATTTTCATCCATTGGTTCCAAGAACATGAAAGTAAGTCCAACCCAAAGAGTTCAAAACAAAACTCTGATATATTACTAAAATTAAAAAGAAAGGAATCATTGCTAGTTCCTTTCATTTCAGCAATTTGAGTTGGTATCTGCAACTAGAGAATACAGGAAACACCATTTGCCATTTCAGAAACTGAAGATAGCCAGATCTTAAATAGATAAGCTCAGGATTGAAAATAGAATGTCAAAATTCTTATTCGTCAGAAAATTTCAAATAAAAATGTGGGTTAAGCTTGTTATGTCCCCATTATAAAACTATACTTCATTCTGGAATTACTCATCAAGACAAAGTGAAAAAAAAACCTGGAGTCAAGCTCTGTATATACAAGCTACGTGTGCTCATGAGTATTCATCCCATAGAACACTATCCGTACCACATGCAGACTGTGGTCAATGCAGGCATCCTCAGGTCACGAGCTCGACCAAAACCTTAGATGCCCCCAAAGTCATTATGTCTATACCATGGTTTGCAGCTATCCTGAGTTCCATCACATTACCTCCACTACCATTTGATTGTTTACTAAAAGAACCCATAACCACTAGGAAAGAAATAGAGAAAAAGAATATCCAAACTAGTGATCTTCTTGCTAGTGTTCAATATAGATCAAACACAGCATGGGTGTTAACCTAATTTCTCTGACCATGAGAATTCATTATCGCCTACATCTCCTCTTCCTAGTGACTTTGTTCGGCAACAAGATTACCTCAGATAAGAATAGCCACCTCTCATGGAAGTGTCATATCTCACCCATAGCATCACAGGTTGCATTTTTATGCAAAACTGGACTTGTACTGATTAATTTTAAGAATATATCCAGAAAATTGAATTCTTGCAAATATTTCATACTGCATCATCAAAATATCTTTGCATAACAAATAAAGCATTGAGTTACTCCAAGTTTACATTCTTCACACCCAGATATACTGTTTATGAATTTCTTATTTTCATAGATAATTTCATGTTTGCCATTAGCAGTTCAGTGATACTAGACTGAAATACTGCCAGCCATAACAATGAAACACAATGCAAGCTTTTTTTATGCAAATGTAGTAGGTGTCTATGCTACTCTCACCTCTTTTGGCAAAACTTACTACCTGTGGAAAGGTTCAGTGTATAACTGAAGGACTGTCATTCTTGCATTACCAAAATCAGAAGTCATGCTGCTGCTTTGATTAATGACTATCAGGCCAGTATTCACAGTTAATTTCGTACATAATCTCAATACCTTGATCCGATTCTCATATTCTCAATCATAGGTTGTTGTCTAGTTATGTTCTCCATATTTTTGTTCACTTTCTGTTGAAGAACAAACATGAGTGCCTTTGTGTAAAGTTTCATACATGTGTGCCCACTTCACACACACACACACATGAGATTATTGCAAGTTCGTATTTCATACACCTAAGCATTCAACTTACTCACATAATCATAAATACTTGTAGCTTCCGAAACATCACCTTAGGCACATGTGCTATTACCATAATAACCAACACTGGATACTTCTGTAAATTTTATAGCACTTCAGTAATGTGCTACCATCTTGAACAGTGAGACTCAAGATATTTTTCCTGATTGCAAAAATACTTCCTAGTAAAATGTATTTCAACTAACATTCAAACAAAATTCTTTACATCATAATTAAAATTTTCGTTCTGTCATTATCTTGTAAGCCAATAAACTTGTGGGGAACACAACCCCATTGCTTAACATGAAAGAGTTACGCCCATAATAGAGCCTTTGCTCTTTGGAAACTCCCCTTGGTTTGTTCAGACAAACTGTCACTAGTCCAATAATAGTGGTGATCTTTGCTTGGGCGTCAGAAAGAAATAAAGGTACAACTCCTATTTCAGAAACTGGTATTCCAATGAAACAACTGTCTTAACTATTACATAAGTGGTAATTATATAATGTAATGCAAGACACACTATCTTACATTACCATTCAGAGGCTCAGTAAGCAAGAGCTGCTAACTCCTTTATTTCATTTGGACCATAAACAATGGTCTTCCTAGCTGCTACCTCTAGGAGAGACCCCACAATTGATTCACTGTTACTTCAATAACGGTATGCAGGATATACCCTGTAGCAGGTTCGAAAGAACCTCCACTACTCTGATGAGAGTAAACAGAAGAAATCCCACAGCAGGATAAGAGTGTCACTGCTCTGATAAAGATATGTACATGTGAAATTCTGCAGTAGGTTCAAAAGAACTCCCACTACTCCAATAAGGGTGTAGGAGAAAATCCCTGTAACATGTTCAGAAGAAACACCACTAATCCACCAAGGGTATAACAAGAAAATCCACAGATTTGAAAGAACAGCCACTACTCTGATAAGGGTTGTGATTTTTGTTCAGAAAATTCAATGAATGTTCAGAAAGTAAGTGTGTACAACTACCTTCACTCTTTGGTTTCTCCACCAAACAACTATCTTAGCTTATATAATTGGGCTAAACATTTTGTTGGAAATCACTTCCTGATAGCTCAGAAATAAAGGAATGTACTTTTTTCTGTTATTTGTAAATTTAATTAATGACTGTCTTAGCTGGAATGATCAAGTGATAACACCACTCAACAGCTTGGAAAGCTAGAGTCAAGACATCCTTTCAGTCAGGAATTTTTTGACTACCTGACCTTCTTAGCTGGTAGCAAGTGGTTTTAATCCCAGCCATACCAACGAGGAAGTTGTCAATCAATAGGTTGTACGACCACTGGACTAGCATCTCTTCAAATGTTTCCCTATCTAACTCATCAAAGATGGCTCATTAAGTACTTACATCTTTCTTCTTCCTATCAGATGAGCTGATATGCTCAATGACAGCCTCATCTTTCTCAAACTCGTGAAGTTCAACCTCTGATGCATAGGCTGGTATATGGTTGAAGTTTATCCACAATCTGAATTCACTTGTAGGCATCCCTGGATTGCTGGTTTTATAACTTTAGATGAGCAAATTTCTAAATAATAGGTGGGGACCAGTCCAACCAAAACTGAGAAATTTCCATGCTGCTGGCATGTACCACTGCCACATCTCTGGACTGGAAGGTCTTTTTTTCTGACTGTCTTGTTGTAGTATCTCTTTTGACAAATGGCTGTCTTGCCTAATTCCTTGCATGCAAACTCATACACGTTTGCCATGATTGTTCTGGGGCTTTGTCATGCTTTAGGACTAAGAAGTGGACCATACATCCCGTCCTCATCCCCAGGAAGTGTTTTTGGGACCAAGTATGAGTACGTTAAGAAAACAATCTGTTGATCTCCACTCAGTTGTGTGATATGCCATCAGACACGTGACAGGTGCTCATCCAAGTCATTTCTACTAGGGTTCAGAAACTTTGTGAGCAGCCACTTGATTGCCCGTATCAACATTTCTGCTAAGCCACCTGAATATAGGTGGTGTGGTGAAGCGCCTTACACAACTCAAAGAATAACTGACTGTTTAAATTTGTTCTCTGATCCATTTGAATCTTTACAAGTATGTCGAAACATGTTTTTCACTGTTTGCCAATCCAGATTACACGTATGTGGTCTCGACACAGATCTCTCGTGAGTTGTTGTTTGGTATGAAGGGTACCACCGAGATTTCATGGTTCTGGTGCCCAAAACTCTGGTAAGTGCTGGCTCATAACTTTCGGATCACTGAATGGCGAGATACAGAACATATCTCCTCAGGATGTTCTGCTTGGATTTCAATAGCAATGATTTTACTTTAAACATATAGTACTCTACTTTAAACACTTCTTTATATATATATGTTGACCGTAAAGGAACTCTATACTCTTTCAAGAACTTTAGGAAGTCCTGCTAAAAGTTACATAAAACTGAAACTCACACAGAATATGAGCTCTCGTGGCCTTCAACATCCCAATAAACTCTCAGATATTTAACATACGAAAAACTATGACTGGTTCCTATTAACTCAGCTAGTCAGTGAGTGGTTCAGACCAAAGGTGTATCCACCCACAACTCTTACCTGATTCGTTGACAAGAATAGTTTAGTGTGATAATTAATTACAACAATATCTGTATGAAAATGATATAAGCAAACTTTGGTCTTTACCTAACAACCAGTGTTCCACTTTGAGAAAGTTAAAGTTATAATAACTCACTTGAGTATCTCACTGGTCTACGTGGAGAACTATTTTACCTTTACACTTAACGGATGGAAAAACACATTCCCTTACTATAACGCTTTACTAGAAAACGAAAAATACAAAATATTAATTTCCGAGTGTACTTTCAATAAAATAAAAAACGTGAAAAAGAGACAATTAAAACTGATAATATAAAACAGCACCTATCAATGTAAAATCTTTCCAGAATAATTTCCTTTTTTTATCAGAATGTTCGTATACAGCTACTCAGAGGAATATCTGTGCATAGCCTATTCCTATTAGTAAACTGATAGACCAGAGGGAAGATAGCTAGTCAAGATTACTCACCACTATCTTATGGGCTACTTTATCTGACCGACTTCAAACTCGCTCTTATAGCCCACTCGGGGTTCCTAAGTACGGAGCGCATTTATGCTACAACAGGACGCGCAACCACGAATCCCCTGATTCGCAGTTCAAGCACGCTAACTATTAACACTCCCGATGTCATCAGGTCAAACAATGGCTATTGCATTTCTAAATGATAGAACGTGCGCAGAAAAAAAAATAACTATTACTTTTTCTATTTTGTAGTTATTGGATATATCAAGCAATGTACCCATTTGGTATTAACCAAAATACCCGAAACTGGGAATTAATGGGGGAAAACATTTTATAAGGTCAACTGGTTAAATGTCTGTTTTCAACACAATATTACACACTTTGGTTGTTATAATATCAATAAATGTGATTAACAGGTTGTTATTTAAGAAATTAATGCTACGATACCTATAGTAAGTGCCTTTATACTGGCGAATTTTATGAGGAATACTGTCCCTAACTTAATCGTTTGGGTACATAGGGAGAATGGTACTTATTTTCAGTTTGTCATCATTTGTGATTGCTTCTAACAAATATCAGCATTTAAGATAATGCCAGCTGGTTAGGTCGTCAACTAAAATATTATGAATATAGCTGATAGGATCTTTATTGTCTTTTTTTACAGAAATTTATACTTGAAGATAGTTTTGATGTACTGAAACATCTGTTGGCTGAGTTCTTGCACAAATCTTAAAATATAACGTTCATAAATGGAAACATCGG
>NW_013669563.1:22048-32168 GCF_000517525.1 Limulus polyphemus | reverse complement strand
AAAACTATAAAACACAGTGTGTATCTATCTGTCTGTCTGTTTGTATTATTGACGGGGATTGTAGCAGGTAAAAGCTACTACATTCCGTCAATAATACAAACAGACAGACAGATAGATACACACTGTGTTTTATAGTTTTAGATGACCAATTCTTATCTATACAAAAGAATTATCTGACGTAAATGTCACAGATATAAGGTTATGCTCTTTTCGGTAAACGTCATTTACTAACTGTGAAAAATATTGTGTTACAAAATGTTAATTTTGAATCAGTTTCTCGTAAAACATTTTTACAGTTTTATCGAGAATAATATTTTTCAAATAAAATACAGTCCATGAAAATCCTACGGATATAAATTCCAAATATAAAACATTGAAAGTGTTTCTTTTCACCATTTTGTTTGTGAACAGATAATAATATTAAGATACTAAGTAAACAGTAAAATAATATGTAGAATAAGACGCTAGCCGAATGGGGACAACTGAGGATATCATAATGTTGCACCTTGATATGTCGATCTATAATCCAGTTCAATTCAAAGTCTTCATCATCATCTCCAAATGGATTAATGAGTTGTTCGGCAACCTGTAAACGTAAAATAGTTACTTTAACAGTCAAACATCTGATACATTTCGTGTATAAAGCAAGTACCACGATGATGAAATAACAAAAAGAAAATTACCTGCTACAAGATACGTCCTTTCTGGCGTAACTCGACGATTTAATTGCGAGAAAGGTACACTTTTGTACATTTTAGTCCAAATATACCCTAAATTTTCTATCAGTCATAAACTACTCGCTTCTAATTGAGAGGAAACCAAACTACTTAAATTAGGTAATAAATTGCTGTAACATCAGTACGTGACCGAGGAACTAGCAGAGAACCGCAAAACATTTGCGGCCAAATTAGTATCTTTATTGCAACAGTGCGTCTTTAAATACAGGATTTCTAGAAAAATGCATAAGAATTCTAATCGCAGACATTGTAATCTATAAATCCACTTGTCTTAGTCCTAACATTATCTAAGCCTTTATTAAATACGGCCTATATTCGATAAAGAGATAAATTAACACTGTAACTTGTGTACGTTTTTTTGTTTTAATTCAGTTAGGGCTAAACCTTATGGCCAGGTGGTTAGAGCGCTCGACTCACAATCTGAGGGTCGCGGGTTCGAATCCCCGTCTCACCAAACATGCTCGCCCTTTAAGCTGTGGGGGCGTTATATGTGACGGTCAATCCCACTATTCGTTGGTAAAAGAGTAGCCCAAGAGTTGGCGGTGGGTGGTGATGACTAGCTGCCTTCCCTCTAGTCTTACACTGCTAAATTAGGGAGGGCTAGCGCATATAGCCCTCGTGTAGCTTTGCGCGAAATTCAAAACAAACAAACAAGGGCTAAACCTTACCGAACTTAATACTATCAATAAATAATCTTTTAATATTATTGTACGACCTACGTTAGATCTTTTTAAAAATTTTGATAAGCTATTAATATCTTGTATAAAATGTATACTAAAGTATATTTTAGAAATAAACTCAGAGTATTACCACCATAGAGTTGTATCTTTAACACCAGAGCGCACACTTTTCACGAGACTCGGTAACTACAAGATAATCCCCCGCCAATATCAAAACGGGTAAGTGTCAAAACACTTCTGCTACACTGCCTACAGTTAGTCATCTGCAAAACACAAGGTATATATATATATATTCGACATTTATACTTAAAGGCATAAGGAAGTAAAATATAGACAATTTTTAACAAAGGAATTTTATGCGCAAATAGTATAAATTGTACTTAAAAAGCTGATACAGATTCCTATCTGCAATTACAGAATTAAGATGTTTAAATCGTTTGTTTGTTTGTTTGTTTTTGGATTTCGCGCAAAGCTACACGAGGGCTAACTGAGCTAGCCGTCCATAATTTAGCAGTGTAAGACTAGAGGGAAGGCAGCTAGTCATCACCACCCACCGCCAACTCTTGGGCTACTCTTTTACCAACGAATAGTGGGATTGACCGTCACATTATGACGCCCCCGCGGCTGAAAGAGCGAACATGATTGGTGGGACGGGGATTCGAGCACGCGACCCGTAGATTGCGAGTCGAGCTCCTTAATCACCTGGCCATTGTTTAAATCGATTACTTGACAAAGAGCCTGGTGGGTTCGAATCCAACCCAGTTTTAGTTCTTCAGACAATTTCTACACAAAGTTAGCCTAAAACGAAGAATAGACCAATGAGATATAGAAGTTTGTAAATCTTCTAACAATAACAATATTCAAGTAATCGTCTATTTAAGGATCATAGGTATGAACTGTAAAAAAAAAAAGTTATTTTAAGTCTCTTTCAAATTATTAAAATACGTTATTTATACTCTTTGTGGAAACAGGTATTACACACCAACCTTAAATTAAATGATATATCTTTAGCAAACTCAATACTAGTTATTTTAACTGAGATCTTTAATCTTTCGTGAATGTTTTAGATAATTATTATACTTTTGAATGATATATATAATATAACAGGTATTTGCTTAGATTCGTTTGAAAAATAGTTACCTCTGAAGACATTTCAATGATTGCATTTTAAATAATTTACTAACACTAATGATTATATTATGAAAAAGCAGTTACTACAGACTTCTAGCAAACGTTTTTACTATTATCAAAAACAAACCATATCATCTTCAAAATTACTCGACTAAATGTTTCGATATTTTTATATTATATTATTTAAAATTATAACACCTAGTAATGTAAACTATCTATATAATTACTTGATCATCTAGATCTTTCATTGTTCAGTTCCTTTTCGAACACTTCTTGCTTATACTACTAACAAATAACATTAGAATATGTTCAAAAATTTTGCACCACTACGCATAATATTTAAACAAAGTTTCTAATTTTGGGAAATACAGAGGAGTCCACAATCAGATTTTTTTATTTAAAAAAAAGAACATAAGAGGCCGCAGTGGAGAAACGTTGTTTGAAATAAAGTTCTTATTATTAACTGGAGAGTAAAAATAGTTTTTTTCTAAATATATTGTCAAAAATAAAATAATCTATTTTCAAGATGATAACTTTGGAAATGTTCAATAATTCAAAAGAATGAACAGACTAAAGCTTTGTTTTATTATCTTCTTCAAGAGGGACAAAAAGGTTTCCCGTTTTCTTTATTTATAATTGTGCCACCAGGGGCATAAAAGGATTTATATAAACTCTAAAAAAATCGATGTATATTTCTGACAATCAATTATACATACATTAAAATAATTTGAGCATAATTTATAATCATTACTACAAAATTAAACACGGTGTTTGGTAATAAATTGTAATGGGGACATTTTACAATATTTATAACGTTTTAAATATATTTTAAGTTAACATTGACTTTTGCTACTTGAACATCGTGCTTAGAAACATATTATGTAAAACAGATATACAAACTTAGTATTTCTTCTTATTAAGGTCCTATTTTCTATAGCTGTCATTCACACGTTGAATTTCTGCAGTCTATTATAACCATTCTATGGCTTATTAAGAATATATATATATATATCGCCAATCTGTTGCATATGGTAACAAAGAAATAATGATTTAGGTCTAACCTATACGAATATTGACAGACAAGAACTGATTTGAAAGTTTAGTAGATTTAGTCACTGATCCAAATGATACAAAAAGTTAATTTTTTATATATAATGTAGAATGTTTACATTATTAAATATCTTTGCGTGTAAAGGTCTAAATCTTCAGTATCTATAATTCTATAAATTATTTGAAATGAGAGTGATTTAGAAATATTTAATGTTTACTGTTATAAGGTGTTCTATTTTTTCTACTCAGGTTATGGTTTGTTTTGAATTTCTTTGACAATGTTCCATAAAGATTTTGATGAAAACCGGTTTGAAGAGACTGGTAAATCGAGGGGTTCTGTTCTCTCTGATGTTGTGGTAACACTTTGTACACGTCCACTTTGGTTCTCAAGTGGAGTTTCTTTAAAGCTGGTGCCAGACTCAAAATGTTGGTGATGTTGTTCCTCTGGTATATTACAAATTTGTTTTGCGTTTGGTGGCGGGGAACCACTAATTCTTGCATTGCCAAGAATTTCCATATTTTCACATGACTGATATTTTAAATCTAATGAACCTGCTTTCCTACTGTATGAATCACTGAAAAACGTTTTGCTTTTAACTTCTGTCAAGTTTGGAAGACTGATACATCGAACAAGGTGCTCGTTTGGAACTGTCCTGTTTGGTAATGTTTTGGCATGTTGCTCTATAGTCTCCTTCTCACCTAACATTAGTTCCCTTCGATATAAGAATTTAAAAGGAGATTTTGTTTCAACACAAGATTGATATCGATCTTTCTGAACCACCTGTACATCAGAATCTGCAAGATTCGGCGTTGAAGAAGTAAGATTGAAATTTGAGCTTTCTTCGTTTGGAATTTGAAGCATAGAACTTGCAAGTACTCTTTGTGAAATGGATAATTCTGGTAAAAATCGAACGCCTTTACGAAGTTGCTTCACATTGACATTTTCTTTATCTACCAATTGGTTTTTCTGGTTACGATCTGCGGCTTTACGTGTAGATTGTAATCTTTTGATGTGCTTGAGGGGTATTTTTGGATTGAGTGGAAGAACCATATTTCCAACAACAGAGAGATTCTGATTCGAAACACCAGACGTTCGTTGCATATTACCTTTTGTAACATTTGAATTAGTTATGTCGTCTCCAGATGCTTGCCTTGTAAAATCTTTGATGTCAGGAACCTGTGCATCGCCATCAGACACCATTTCATCCGGACCAGAAGACCTATGATGTGAATAAGTATTAAGTATATATTATTCAACTTTAGATTACGCTTTATTCTTCAGAAAATCATAATACTTTTAGAATTTAAAGTAAAGCATTTCATACCAGGCAATAGATACCTTATATATAATATCATAAACTAAGCAGTATTTTAAACTATAATATCACCATCTTCTCCGTGTAATAATAAATATTAATTTGATTTAGTTTCATAGCAAGTCTGTAAAGCAGTTTGAATTTTAGTATATTTTTAAAACGAGTATTATACGAGAGCAAGTAGTCGGTAACTTAAAATCTGGCTTAATTGAACAAGTATTTAAAAATATCATCACCTTTTTTATAATATTTCATTTATCGCTTATTGTTTATTCGTATTGGATAAATAGAAATGCATTTTCCAGTACATCTTCAAAATCAAAGTCAGCGTGACATATCTCCTACGTTAAGACAGAAAATGACAGCTTGCGTCGCATTGCTTAGAGTTTTATTACACATTGTTTTATTAACTGTAAATGTTTTTTACGTTTACTAAATCAAACTATAAACTAATATGGGCATACTTTCGCTTTGGATTTTCAAAAGCTATTACTTAAAAATATGACAAATAATTGTATTAAAGTTGTTGTTGTCTCCCAGTGGAACAACCGTAATGCTAAAATCAGGTGATCGATTCCCCTCGGTGGACACAGAAGATAGCTCCATGTGGCTTTGCTATAAGAAAACACACACCCAAAGTTGTGCACCTAAATAATAGACCAAAGAACACTATCATTAACATGAAAAATTCATTGTTACCTTAATGGCATGATTAATCCAATTGTTAAAAGTGATAAAACTCATATCACAACCACCATGGGTGCTGCAATAGAAAAGCTTGTAAAACAAACAGGATGCATCATTTTTATTCGGTATTCATACTGTATGAAAGGTGAAATTCTGTCACAGTAAATTTCACTAAAAGGATCTCAAGGAGAAACTTGGCGCTTTTTCTAAGTCAAGATTAGTTTGATCACCCGTGAGTTTTAAATACATGTACTTATATACTTACAAAAATCTATAGAAGACTTGTGATTATATTATGTTATACTACTAGAGGGCGTCTTTCATGAAAATATTGAAAGGTATTACTTTCTTTAGACGATAGAAGTTGAAAATTAGTTGCAATTGTTAAAGCCTACGCTTTAATTTTTTTAACCCATCTATATTTTTTACCAGTGATAGCTTTACATAAACAAAGCTTTTTAAACAATTACTCTGGATATTTTGTATTAGTTTGTTTTACTTTCAATTAAACGGGTGTCTTAATATTGTGTACAGGGATAAAAAAAGGGGGAGAATCTTACCCCCAGGTACCTGAGGGAGGATAGTAGACAATGTCCGGTGGGCCATCGTCGGAATCTGCTGATGTATCCAAAGGCTCTCTCTCGATATCCACCAGGCTACCGCTAGGACTCACGCGTCTGTTGACCTTCCCACCAAAAATTGTCCAAACCGAAGCCCTCCGTTGCCCAATATTAGGCTGATGCCACATGTCATCATTTTTTTCTTCTTCTTCTTCCTCTTTGACGTCAGGCATAACCATTCCTTGTTGTTCAGAGGGTACGCTGGAGAATGTTTAGTCTCGTTAATATCTTGTCTATTTCCAGTAATTCCAGTTTTAGCTAATGTATTTTACTTCATTCTCACAGAATGTTCATTATTTCAGCTTATAAATCGAAGCAATATATATATATATCTTATTAAGATTACAGATTTCAGCTATGTTTATAACGGAACTAAATATGTAAGGATTCAAATAACCATAAATCTAACAGGCATGATCTATCTGAAAAAAAAAAAAAACAGAAGAAAAATTATGTATAAAGCTATATAGAAAAACAAACTTAACGTTATTGTACACTTCAGGTCGTTCGATGAAAAATCTACGACAGAAAAAATATTAAATAATGATTGTCCTTCAAAACTGAATATAATATTTTCACCGAATCGTGTTTGAAGTTTCGTCTTGAAATTCCAGCTACTATTTGTTGTTGTGATAGTATTATCTACTATTTGTTGTTCTGATAGTATTATCTATAAGGAGGACTACTTACTGCATGTATGCCACAGACCCTCGGTAAGTCTTCTTCTTGTACGCAACAGAAGCTTCAGTATACGGTAACCTCATGTCAGTCTCATCAAAATAACAGTCTCTGACAAGTGGGGGAGGGGCACAGCTCAACGTGTCTACTCCAAGATAAGAAACCTGAACGAGTAAACCATGCCGAAAATCAGTTAAGATACGGTATGAATAGTTCATTATGAGCATGAAATAATATGAGTCATCTTATTACACGAAAGGTATCAGAACATGGTAATGAGTTAAAACAAAGAGTATATGAACCCCTATAGTACATATTCGTATCAATATGATGCTAAACCAAAGAGAGAGATTATGAGCCTCTACATTATATGTGAAGTTTCACAACATGATGCTACCGAGGATAATCGTACTTTACAAGAAAGGTGTTGCTTTTGAATCCACCCCTCCACGATCGACTTGCTGAATTTGAAGACCATGGTTACGTACTACTGGCCGACACCACCATACCCATTGTAATATGCTTCTGCGAAGAAGAGCGAATTTAGTCTTAGACGACACACCTTGACAAACTTTCTACAGACCTTCCACTATGTACTGGACGTCGGATTTCGAAACCGTGTTTGAACAAACCACAGAGACAAAAATCAGTTAGAGCTAACACACATAGCCCATTGTGTGACTTTGTATCAAAAACAAAATAAAGTATTACAGGTGCACTTAGAAACTTGACAAGTATATAGTCAATGGAACTGCTGTGATTTCAGTTTCCTTGGCCATCTTTCCCGTGATTTTGTTGATTTCGAAGTGAAGCTAGAAGCTTGTTACCTTCTAACTGTTAGTCCTCTTATATATTATTAACAGTAACAGAGGATAGATCCAACTTCATTACAGTGAGTTTGTGGGTCAAAGGATTCTCTTTATTAGCCATAGCCCTCACTTTGCTGATGAAAGACTTGTTTTGTTTTGGCAGGACCCTTTGCTACTATAAATACTCTGCTGAGCACATTTTTCCGTTTTCCTGGAAGCTTTTGTCGGGATTAGATATAAATAAGTCATTTTACTTAAGATGTTCTCTTTTTTTTTGTGGAGGTGTCCAAGTTTGAAACCAGAATAATGTGTTGTAATAATATTATTAGTTTATTTCATTCACCTGCATTATTTTGGTTATTCAGCTACCTTTACCTGTAAATGGCAACCCTGTTACAGGTACTCATAAAGTTGTATCTTTAACAATCGATGCGCACTCTTGTCTTAGCCACTCGAGACGCTGTACCCATGTGAGGAATCCAATATGGCGTCCAAAAAAGGTGAGGAAGTGAGAAACGAAAATGAACACACGTGCACAATAACACTGTAAAATTTCCGTAAACCTTTTCGTGAATTTCATGGTATACCTGCATTAGTTTTTAATAAAATCCATCTGGATTCGCATTTTTATTTTATTCAAAACTATTAAAACTGAATACTCCAATAATGCAAGAAAGGTTATCAATCTTATCGTTTGTTTGAATAGTCTTATGATTAACAAAAGATTACACGCTGGCACGTTTATACATTTTAAAAGGTTTTTTGGCTTAAAACTAACTTTACTACATGTATGTAGTTTACTAAACGTAATCGACAAAACTTTTTGTTTTACAATATAGTAAATTACATACACACATATTTAAAGATGTATATGCACAAGTACAAAAGTAAACGAAAATTAAACATCGGTTAAGAAAATAAACTCCTTTTCCCCGAGTACAATTATTAATGTCTTCACAATCAAATTGTTTTATTAGAATTACTGCTATTAAATATTACTTACTAAACATTAAAATAAGGAGTTTCTATTCTTGCTTGAATCCGATTTGAATTTTTAATGGTGAATAAAAACTTACCTCAGTGCTCCTAAACTCCGTAGATTACACTACATAGCTAAATGAAACACACTTCTTAACTTCTCAAGTGCCCGCAATGAAGCGATCTACTTTTCTCTCTAAAATAATTTACGAGTCGAGAGCTAGAACTTCACAAACTAACATCAAGTTTGATACGTTTAGAAAGTGAGTAAACTCCTTCAGAAATACGGAAACTGTATTGTAACACACATATAAGTTCCCACAAAATATAAATTCTGCAAAATCAATTTTGCTGGATGTATGAGACGCCTTGCATGGCCTGATGATTAGGGCACTCGATTCGCAATCTCTTAATCACGGGTTCGAACCTCAACACCGAACAAGCTCGTTCTTTCAGCTATGGGGGCGTTAAAATGTGACAATCAATCTCACTAATCGTTGGTAAAGAGTGGCTCAAGAGTTGGCGTAGGATAGTGCTGACTAGCTTCCTTCCTTCTAGTCTATCATTTCAAAATTATAGACGGCTAGCACAGATACCCCTCGAGTAGCTTTGCGCGAAATTTAACAAACAACAACCTCTATATATAAAGTGGGTCGACGGCTTTGTTGAACATAGGGACCCGAGTAGCATATGAACCACACAAGAAAAATATCAAGCAAGAATAACACCATTACTGCAATTAATCCCACTAATTACTGCAGGAATCTCCTATGCATTTTGCTTTAAAAAATAAGTGATGAATGTTATCACAGGTAAAATCATTAAAAGTTTCAATATGATGCAATATGTGGACTCCACCGATAATTTGAAAGTTAAGAAAAAAGGCAGTTTTTGCAAATACAACCACTGAATCGAAACTGGCTAAATGGCAACAGTTTAGTAGATATTTTTAACATTTATAACGGCAGGCCATTATAAATTAAGCTAAGATGAAGATAGTAAAATTTGATTTCATTTTGAAACAAAATACACAAAACATTCTTGAATTGCTGAATACATTTCCTGGGCCTACTGGAATTTTAAAGTTTTATTTCAGAATATGTTCAATAAAAACACATCTTGACACCATCGCATTCATCACCTAATTCCCTCAAAAACTGTTAAAATCGAACCTGCTACTCTTTTGTTATCTTATTTGTCCAAAAGAGTTCTTAAGCCAAATGGTTATTAATGATTATCGCAACAATATTTGACTTATATAAATCATCACTAAACAGCAATAGCTGGTCCGTTCATGACAGTATTGCACGTGTTTACATAAACTTTCAAGACTAACAAGGGGTATAAATTTCTTCAGCAGATATTTCTTTTGCAACATCTCAACCAACAATTGGTCCAGTTATCAAGTTTTGAACAACTCGACTTTCAAGATCT
>NW_013669563.1:0-21240 GCF_000517525.1 Limulus polyphemus | reverse complement strand
ATTAATGTATAGTGAAGTAGGACGGTGTTGGTAGTTCCCTGTATTTGTTCACATTAATGTATAGTGAAGTAGGACGGTGTTGGTAGTTCCCTGTATTTGTTCACATTAATGTATAGTGAAGTAGGACGGTGTTGGTAGTTCCCTGTATTTGTTCACATTAATGTATAGTGAAGTAGGACGATGTTGGTAGTTCCCTGTATTTGTTCACATTAATGTATGGTGAAGTAGGACGGTGTTGGTAGTTCCCTGTATTTGTTCACATTAATGTATAGTGAAGTAGGATGATTCGATGACGAGGAACCCACTTTGAGACTAATAATGACTGGAGACGGCTTAAATGGGTAATGAACCCTTTTCTTCAGTTTGTTTGTATTTTTGTTAACAAACATAATAATACAAATGTTCATTGTGGTAAACGAAATAACAATTTGATCTAAGTAAGAGTTTTTTTTTCTCCACGATTTCTAAAAAAATCCTCACGTGATAGAAAAAAATGAATATTATTTTCGAAATCTCCGTAGATGAATTATGGAAAAAAGAGTTATTAAAACCAAAGCACATATTATGAAGTTTAACTCTGTAAGACTGTGTTATTGACCTTTTTAACTTCTTGGGGTCCACATATTGCATCATTTTGAGTAATTAATTTTATGTTATTCTGCTTGTTGCGACACTTATTAATTACTAGAATTAATTGTAATATTGAAGGTATTTTTGTTTAATTTTAATATTATTCACATGATACTAATGATCCTGTAAACAGAAAAATCACGAATCCATAAGAAAATGTGGTTCATAAAGAGTTTGTAAAAAATGTGTTTAAGAATGCGATAGAGTACGATGGGATCCATATGGAGAGTTAAACTAATCAAAACTACACTGCGCCATTCAATATTGTATGAAAATATATTTCACTGTGCTTCATACACTTCACTATATTTTTGTATGAAATTCAATGGTATACTGTAACATAATGACTCAATATCACCCACAACATATAATAAAAGATAAAAATTCCTTTCAGCGATCAATACCCAAAGTTTTTCTTCAGACCATTCTATCAAGGGACAATTCATTATTATACAACATAAAAGCTACTACACTTTGTATTTTACTGTGCTACACTTTAATGTAGTATGATATGTTGTATTTTACTGTGCTACACTTTAATGTAGTATGATATGCTGTATTTTACTGTGCTACACTTTAATGTAGTATGATATGCTGTATTTTAGTGTGCCACACTTTAATTTAGTATGATATGCTGTATTTTACTGTGCTACACTTTAATGTAGTATGATATGCTGTTTATTATTAACCCTCTAATTACACAGACCTGCGATGGTTTTATTGTATTGACATTTTTACATGTTCTCCGGTAATTTTAGTATGCTGAATCCGAAAATGGTTTCCATTTTTCTCCATCACGTACAGATTTTTCACAAAACGTCATAACGTAATACATGAAAGACCACAACACGTAGTTTTGAGACTAAAAGACGTAGATTTCACACACACACACAAATCGGGATGAATGAGGATGCATATTCGTTTGACATTAATATTCTTCATATCATACTACATTAAAGTGTGGCACAGTAAAATACAGCATATCATACTACATTAAAGTGTGGCA
Organism: Limulus polyphemus; assembly: GCF_000517525.1. NCBI lineage: Eukaryota > Metazoa > Arthropoda > Merostomata > Xiphosura > Limulidae > Limulus > Limulus polyphemus. The sequence continues at coordinate 19,604 of NW_013669563.1, read as the reverse complement.
CAGTAAAATACAGCATATCATACTACATTAAAGTGTAGCACAGTAAAATACAGCATATCATACTACATTAAAGTGTGGCACAGTAAAATACAGCATATCATACTGAAGGCGGAATATTGCAGTGTACTCTGATATAGTATAGTATAGTATTATTTGACATATATAATTTTTGCTTTAGTTGATGAGTTATTTATAACTAAGTGTGTTATCGATTGAATAATTATATTATGTATTTTTTGTACTATGTAGGCTATAACGTGACTTTTTTGTTCCTTTCAAAATTTGGAAAAATTCAGCTTTGCCATTCGTAAATATTGAAAATTTATTGATAAAAATAAAAACGAATACCTCAAAATAGAAATGTTTTCAACAACCTAATATTAGTATTTGCTGTTTATCAGTTTCTCCCCCCCCCCCAGTGGCACAGCGGTATGTCTGCGGACTTACAACGCTAGAAACCGGGTTTCGATACCCGTGATGGGCAGAGCACAGATACCCCTAGTGTAGCTTTGTGCACAATTAAAAACAAACAAACAATCATTTTCTTGGTGTTTAATCATAAAACATATAAAACACCCACCATGTGACGCAAGAACATTACTTCAGTTTATATAGCTCAGACATTTAGTAAAAAAATACACCCTCAATAGAAATTTGTGTTTTGAAAACACGCTTACAATAAAATCATAAAGAAGTGCTTAATGACGTTCTATGTACCTTTTTTTAATTGGTTCAACTGCAAAGAAACACATATGTTTATAATATTTTTCTAAATTTCTTTGTTGAAAAAGTAATTTTTATGTTACTTCTCTAATGTCTAGTGAATTCTCTGGACTTGGTTCATTTTTGCTACAACACTTCGGGCTGCATAATCTATGCCCATGATGTCGACTCGACACCAAACCAAGGCAAGAGAAGTCCACACACCAAATAAGCTATTTCTTTAATCTTTGGAAAACAAATAATTATTTCAAAGTCTTTGTATTATAATGTATTATTTTAAAATGCTATTTTATAAAATATATTCTGATGAACATAACAGTTGTGCTTACTTTCAAAAGTCCCATGTAGAACAAGAATTGAAAAATGGTGAATGCTGGTACGTAGTAGTCGAAAGGTCGTTTAGCTTGGATAACAGGGTCCGGGCTGTTGATGTATTGACGACCAAAAACACAGGCGACAAAGAAAGTGTAGGTGGCCAACGTAACGACCTGGACAGCAAGATATTTAATTTTATTTCATTATTTATAAAATTCTTTAATAATTCCTATATGAAAGAATGAAGTATGAGTGCCTCTCACTAATATGCGCCATAAAAAATAGTTCTTACATTTAAGTGTATGTTTTGACAAAGTTCTTTCAAACTACTACCAGGTATTTATTTTAAGAAATCGATATATAAATCTAAAACTTAGAAGTCTCACCATTTCAGCCTTTTTTGGACCATCACTTTAAAATATAGTAATCTTTATTATTCTCACTGGAAAAGCAACCCAATAAACCGAGCGCTTTTGAAAACTGGACCATCCTTACGCAACGGTAAATTATATTTCAAAAGTCCACTTTCCGAAAGCGCTCGGGTTATTGAGTCTTTTTTCTTTTTTTCTGATGTTGACTTTTTTCTGTTGGTCCTGATTGTTTTTGAATATCATGAGTATTATTCTCATTGTAGGAAAAAAGTACACGGTTTTAAAGGCGCTATAATTCACTGTTGTACTGATACATTTTCTTTATATTCCTTTCCAACAATATAAATAAATCTATTTCTTAATATTCAACAGCAAAAATGGGTCTTGATATCATTGTATAAGCTTTAACGGATTTGTATTGTTGTTTTAAATTGTGGATACATGACCGCTTCTCAAGTTCCTTAGAATGTATCAGCCTTGGCTGGAAATTACTTCATCTATAAGACAATAAAATCAAGATTTCAAATTGATTTATTAATCAGCAAACCATTTTAGAAATAAGTTGTTTTTAGATTTTGTGGAGAACTTAACGTGGCCTAGTGGTTTACATGTTAGGATTATGAATTAGAGGGTTCATGGTTCGTGGCCCGTTACCCCAAAATGCACTCTGCGCTTTGAAGATATGGATATGTTCTAGGAAAAACGGTCGATCGGGCAAGCATAATCGAAGAATTTGCAATAGGTTTTGTTGTCTGTCTGTCTGTCTGCCTTACTTCTAGTCTATCCGTTCACAATACGCAGGTAGTTCTTTGTTTTAGTTTTATGTGATACTTCTGAAAATAACTAGGAGTCGGAAGTGAGGGTTTGTATGTTTTTTAAAGTTAAGCACAATGGACTATCTATGCTCTGCTCACAACGGGTATCGAAACCCGGTTTCTAGCGTTGTAAATCCGCAGACATACCGAGTGCCACTGGGGGACCGGAAGTGAGGGGCAGCTGCCTCATAAAGTTCACTGGGGGCAAATGGTCTTTTTGCCCCCTCCCAAAAATGCTCCTAGCAAACTACGAAAAATAAGGAAAAACGAGAAATAGAAAAGGGCGAACAGGGAAAAGGAAGAATGACAAAAACAACAATAGAAAAGTAAATGATTAATGGCAAAGAAATAAAAAAACACGTAAACACACAGACAGCACTTGATCGCTCCTCCGATCATATCGACACATACAATAATATGGATATAGCTACAGAGATAAACTGTCAAACTACCAATTTACTTATACACTTGCGGATCCTTGATATTTGTCGCGAACTGTGAGGAACTCGTTTTTGGTAGAAATGGAAGGAAGAGCCCTGTCAGTAATTTCCCTCATGTTACTCAAACAGAAAGTAAATTGAAACGGTATCCGCAAAATTTGCTTGTTTTCCATGCAACACCTGAGCAAAATGTGAATATTCGTAACTTACTGATGTCACTTTCAGTAACATATTCAGGAAAGTTATTTCCTATAAAGTTTAATTTCCATCTACTGAATATTCATGTAATGGGTCAGTTATAAAAACGAGTCAGTTGTTGATCATTATTGATATCATAGACAACACAGGCTCTGTAACTATTCCCACCTTCGCTCACGGCATTAAAGTATGCGATATTCAACTGATCGGAGCCTATTTTAGCGTTCTGTAAGCCCATTAATTCGACCTTTGACTCGTCGTCCGTCGACTCATGTTGCAATTTTTTCCTGTAAACTTTTGGATAAGGTAAGTTGAAACTATCATTGCTTTCGTCTAACAAACTGGCACATTTTTTGCCTTGGTTCTATCACTCATTCAACGTCTATGGCTTCCCGTAAATTGGTTTAATAAGTCACATGGTTCTCTGCCAATTCATCTACTTTAGTTTTTCACTCAGTCTGTAAGTCAGGAATTCACTCAGTCTTATTACCATAGCTTTCGGTAGGACTTAATGGATCGATATTATATTCTCTAATTCCGTTTGAGATTTTGACCCAGAGTTAATTTTATTTTTATACCGAGAAATTCACATCTACTGCCGAAGTTTTCACTGCTTCTCGCCCCTTGTCCTGGCCGGCTGCGTATCGCGGGCAGGCGTAGAGTGTAGGCGGTAGGTGATTCAGCTTTGACGTTGGTTTTGCGATTTTATAAGGATCAAAAGTCAAACTATTTTGAAGAATTGTGGTTTTTGGCTTCCATTCCTCTCTATGAAGACTAACTTAGTCGAGAATTTGCACAAAGATACCTTGTTACGATATATATGAGATTTGTATCTTTATTTTGTACCCAGTTTATATTTGTAGGCATATTTGATAATATATTTCTCCTCTTACGACTTCTTAAATCTTGTTATCTGTGTTCTCTTTCATTCTGAAGTTGTGTAAGTAGTAATGCAAACATTTGCTTCAAAACAGAATTCTGAATAAAGAAAGACTGGAAAAGATGCAATAAAGGAAATTATATTTACTTTCTACATGCTTATATTTACCTTCATGGCATTTCAACAATTATTTTTTATTACTTTTTCCAAAGTTAGCTTCATTTTCAATTTCAACTTCATTTCCTGAGCTACTGAACCTTTTACACGATTTACACTCAGAATATATGATCGGAGGAGTTTTAGATTATTCAAAAGACAGCTGGTACCTCTCCACCCCTACCTCTCTCTCTCTCCTTCTCTGTTCTGTTATTTTCATATAATTCCATTGCCAATATGATTCTGCTTTAGTATCTAACTAACCAGGTTATTGAATAGTTTGATGACTAGGGCATCAATTTCAAATGGAAATGCAATACAACACCGCATAGGTAGGAGTTTTTGTGTTTTTTTTAACTGTCTCCTACTGTTATAGATAAATTAGTAAATTGTTGCAGTACCTATGACAAAGATCTTATGTATCAATCTTTATTTCAGATACTTCAAGGCATCGTCTATTCATGAAGAGAAGACCATCAGGGTCAAACTGTCAGAAAACTAGACGACTTGAGAAGAGCATTAGAACATGTCATTCGATATCAAATCTGTTTGGAAGGAAATATACAGAATCAGATGGTGCTGGAATAAACACAAACTTGGAAAAGCCAGATGAATCACCAGTGAAAGACGGGCTGTTGAAGCTAGACGTGTTTTCTCAACTCCTCAAATCAAATGATTCAGGATTAAACCAGGATGTTAAATACATTCCGTCATTAGAAAATTAAGTGCCTCTCGTTAAAATGATGGTTCAGAGCATTCCTTCAATATAGTGCAACAGTTGAAGTCCAACCTGAGATCGAACATGACACAACGACGTTTGAATTCGTTGTTTATTCTCTAAAACTATCAAGAGAATGAATGAGTTCATTTCCCTTAGTAACATCAAGCGTAGAAACGCGTTTTCACTCATCTAGTAAATAAGACTTATGACTCTAATGTGTAATTAGCATCACTATATTAATCTGATTGGCCTTCACGTTCCACCTCACTGTTTAAAGGCATTCCTTTAAGTATCAATCTATTACGTCATTATCCGTCACAGGTACTTCGTATAGTTTCCCAAATATATAGTTATGCAGATATTACAGGAGGTAGTTGAATTCATACCACAAAAAGTTGTGAAATTTGATCAAAATGTTACAACACAATTCATGGTTACAGTTGTAAACTCACTCGAGGACTATATTCCAGTCCTTTTCGTCAAACTGTTTAATATATCTAATTTTTTAATCACTTTATTTTATTTCACTCAATTAAGATGCAATAAATAGAACCACGATAATGCATTAATAGAAACATGATAATACATAAAAGGATACAGTCAAAATTGAAATTATGATTAGTAAGGATTAATATAAAAATTTTCGAGTTCGAAGCCCCGTCACACCAAACATGCTCGCCCTTTCAGCCGTGGGGGCGTTATAAGTGACTGTCAATCCCACTATTCGTTGGTAAACGAGTAGCCCAAGAGTTCGCGGTGTGTGGTGATGACTAGCTGCCTTCTCTCTAGTCTTACACTGCTAAATTAGGGACGGCTAACGCAGATAGCCCTCGTGTAGCTTTGCGCGAAATTCAAACCACATCACGAATGCAATTGACACTCTAATAGGCCTACATACGTAATTGATAAAAGAGAAGAAGGAGAGAGAGAGAAAAGAACAGAGAGAGGAGAGACTGGGGAGAAGGAATACAGAGAGAGGGTGAAATAGAAGCTTGAAACATTAACTCTCGCTAACTTACCCTGAGATAGAAAAAGTTAACACGACTTATCCTAGAGTTCTAGATTAAGCAATTTTTCCCCTGTGCAAGGATTTTTTTCTTTTTTTTTACCACACAGAAAATGTTCAACACACGTAAACAAAATTTTGACTGAACTCAGCTATACCTTATAGTTTTATCAACGAAAACTTGGCAACATTCAGAGGTAGCTCTTATCAAAAAAGTGATATAAAGCGCTAGAGCTTCTGATGGCTTCCCCGTTGGACTCCACCAAAGGCCCTTAAGCAGGCCCCTGAACCCCACGATGAAAGAGCGAGCCCTTGCGCGCACAGGGTATCGATCAAAATTCAGACGTGGTACGTGGCATGAAAAGGGTGTGTTAATTACAAATGCGAACAATGGACAAAATTTAACATATTGTGAGTAATGCAACAACAATGTAACAAGGGTTATTACCTAGGATTCAGTAGCAGTACAACAAAATGATTCCAGAGAGGGAGGAAAAGGTCTACGCTGAACCTGACCCTCCTTCCCCGGTCCAAAACATGGACCGAATCCCGATGAAGAAGATGATTACGCCCATTTGATACATTTTGCTCTTCCAATTCCAAAATGCTTTCGGCGCGCCTTGAAACTAAAAGTGAATTTTCAGGATTAATATAAAAAAGAACATATAAATACAAGCAAGGCAAATAAAAATATACCTGAGTATACACAAGGGGAGTGCTAATCCAGTCGTAACTCCAAAGTAGCCCACACTTCGATCGAAAATCATTAAACTCCTGAAAATACAAAGAACAATATTTGTTAATCCAGATTGTTAAATAATCAGATATTCATGGAATAACATGACAAACCGGAACCACCTTGATCTAACAATAGAACATTATAGACAAAGATGTTGATAAATATATTATGCTGTGAATACATTGTATCTAAAAGTTGATTTTAAAACATGACGTAGGGTTTGAGACACTATGTTTACGGTTTGAATCCTAAAGTATACAAAACACGTCCTTATATTTTCTATAACCATAGTTTTATAAATATAAACTTTTTTAATGATTACTATTAATACAAATGAATCTCAGTAACTTGGGTAGATATAGTGAATTTCTATGAAGAGATATTTGTCGAAATTGTTTTCAAGTAATCAAGCTAAAGAATTAATTTACTACTAAGCAGTTAACCCTTCCCTCTCCTCCTCCCCTTCGTCCCACCAAAAATAAAATCCACAGATCCAGTGGCAGCAAGTTGAACTCTAGGTCAGAAGGCGTTTTAGGTGTTTTAGGTGTTTTGAACTCTAGGTGTTTTAGATCTGGAATTTCTCTCTTTACTTCCATTCTTATACGTGTACTTGTCTCTTTAGGGTTATTATTTGCTTGAAAACTGTGTTATAAATTTAGAACAAGCTTGGTATTTGGATGGAAAGAACGCCAACATATTTAGTGACGACACTATAAGTCTAGGTTAAAGACCTAATTAAGGTTTTATACTGGTATATAATGTTTACATTCCAAAATTGGACAACATAATTTAACTTGTTATCCAGAACAAATACATACAAAACTGTCGTGTAAAACTCTCGCAAGGAGTTATGTACGCATTTGAGAGTTGTTGTTTTCTATTAAGGTTTAGCAAGTAGAAACGCACATATCTCGTTGGAAGTACTAGTTGATATCGGTTTTTTTTTCAACACGCAAGTCTTTCTGGAAATAAACTGACTGCTTCGTATGACACACTGTCACAATAACTAAGAGCCTCCTGGTATTGACTGAAAAAGTTAGCATCTCACTGAGGATTAAGGCGTCGTTACGGTTCGGTTTCGATATTTTTAGTAACAAGGCCTTCAAATGTTCAGCTGCACTAATGTTAGAATGAACAACCATAAACACACACACCAGCTGAAACTTTGGCCACCTTTAACTGTATCTTATAGACTATAACTGAAGCAACTACGGATCAGTTAGGATGACTAACATCTTGAAATACAGTGAACTTTTTCAAGGCTTGCACTGCATTCACACAGCATACGTGTTTTTCTGGTTGGCCAAACTAACACGTGCATTTCTGTCCACTCGTAATTCTTGAGCCTAAGACTCAAACGCTTAGTTTCTTCTAACATGGTCTCCTTCTTACAGTAGTTATTTGTTCTTAACCGAAACTTTTATAAAAGCCAAATTTAGTTTCAGAAATGATGAGGAAATGTCAAAACTGCTTTGTCTGAGAAGGAAAAGCCCAAAAAATATTGTACAACAATATAGACTTGTATAGTTGGTGTTTTAAACAACTGATACGGATACAACTTTAAATAAGGATTTATAGCCAAACCGGCCTAGTGTTCCGGTTTGGTTGCCTAGTAACTTATTGCTACATTCTAAGTCAGATTTCTTATCCACAAAAGGCTGGTACTTCGGGTGTAAAATTCATTCCAATTTTATCCTTCTTCTGGATATCTTCTCTAATCATTTCGAAGAAAGTAAAGTGAGTTCCAGAACCTACGACGTCTAAAGACATTATTTACAATTCTGAAGATGACTAAGGACTTAGTAGTGATAACTAAACAACATGAAGTGAACACGATCATTTATCTGTTGATGAAAATGTTAATGTTACAATTTGTTGTTTGCTTGTAATTAAGCACAAAGCTGCACAATAGGCTATCTATGTTCTTCCCACCATGGGTATCGAAACACGGTTTCTAGCGTTGTAAGTCCGTAGACATACCGCTGTGCCAATGGGGGATAATGATACAAGCTCATATGAAAGTGTGTGCGAATGATACTGAGGAGGAAGTGGAAGTGTGTGTGAATGATACTGAGGAAGAAACGAAAGTTTGTGTGAATGATACTGAGGAAGAAATGAAAGTGTGTGTGAATGATACTGAGGAGGAAATGAAAGTGTTTGTCAAAAAATACAGAAGTGGAGAGATTTATACCATGTAACGATAGCAAACTCTATAAAAATAAAAACACTAACTCTTAAGGTCGTAAGCATATAAGATTACGAAACAGAACAGGCCACAATTTTCAAAGCCCGTGGCATTTTACCGAGAGCTCACACACTGAAAATAATTGGGTGTTGTATTTATATTAATATACTTGAAGGCTTAGGCTCTTTTAGTCTTTTTATTGCGTGATTTTCTGACAATTCAGGCGAATTCCTCCTTTTAGAATTTATCAGATATACTGGTTTAAAGTTTGCCAGAATATATATATTAGTGAATTGCAAATATACTTGATACTTCTATAACCATTGAGTATTTTTTAATTTTTAGATAATTGTTAATAAACTATACGTTTATAACTGCTATGAACCAGCCGAGACTAAAACTTTGAACCATCAATGAACAATAATATTAGATAAAATAGGTTGTTTTCTAAAAACAAACTAAGCGGATCCGGTGGCGCAACGGTAGCGCGTCTGACTCCAGATCAGAAGGCTGCGTGTTCGAATCACGTCCGGGTCAATTTTCTTTTTTTATCTTTAATTGATTAAAATACGGTGCAAATAACTAAAAATATAGATAATCTTCCATAGTTCCTTAGACAGCAGTATCTGTATTAAAGCATATCTTTATCCGTACGTAATTTTTACTTTATTATTCATATGAATAAATAACCTATCAGTTATTTCCTACGTCAAAAGTTTTCATAGGTCTGGTGGCACAACGGTTGCGTGTCTGACTCCAGATCAGAAGGCTGTGTGTTTGAGTCACGTCCGGGTCAGTTGTTTATTTAATTTAAATAATTTAAACCAAACTGAAGGTAAATAACTACCCGATCTAGAATTTTCTTCTGTATTTATTTCTCTTGAAAATTGGAAAACTTTGTATTTCATTAAAATCATACAAAGGTGTTTGATTTACTGACGCTTCACCGTATAACTGATGTTAATCATTAAGTCAAAGTGTGTCATCAGAAAGTTTTCGATACAACAATTAAGAAACGTAAATACACTTAAGCCGTCCTTAATTTTGAACTGATGGAATATAGGAAAGACAGCTAATCAACAGCACTTATCGTCAATTCTTGGACTGCTCTTATCAAGCTGAATATTGGATCTGACTGTCACTCTTCTAGCGCATCCACGGCCCAAAGTATATATCATGTTATTGCAGCAAATATGCTTATAAATGCTTACGTAGGAGTTTTTAAAAAATGTTTTCATCCACTAGGCGCATTAGATCTGTCTATCCTAACTAACTGAAAACAGGTTGAAAATTTTTGTTGTTTAAAACGACAACGTTTCCAGCACGGTCATCCATCTAGAATAATAACACAGTACCAGATAACACATTGTCATAGAATATTCGTCAAGTTAAAATCCAAAGAATGTACGTACACTGTGCGGAAAAGTAGTAAATGATACACCTAGAGCGATACAGATACACTGTGTATAAAGGTAATAGGTTATACAATAATACAAGTAAATGTGATCGGATAGTCCTAGATTCGAGCGTGATATGCCTCTAAACACGCTCAATAATTTCAACTGTTGAGTCATTCAGATCATTCAGAGTGACCTTTATGATGAAAAGAAATTCATTTAATGAAAACGTATAACAAGAAACAAAGGCATATACATGAAAACATTTGTATATAGTTCTAATTCACCGCTCATGTCATATCAACAGCACAAAGTCATTTTGCCTCATTATGCTCATATTGGTTTACTGACTTTTGAGTCCCGTATTTGAGCCCGTCCTCAGACATTATTTAGATGTTTTCATATTTCATAAAGTACTGTATTAAGATGTTTGCTTTTCTGTTAAAAACGAGTTCGAACACTCAAAACCGTGGATGTGGCTTTATGGTTTAATGATTAGGAAATTTTCAATAATGTATTTTTCAGTAATGGATTCTAATTGTTTTCAGATACAATACTGTAGAAATTCAGCATGATCAATATAATTATGATCTACAAGAAATTATGTTATTAGTTAGAATGGTCGAACATGCTCAAATAACGTTTGTTTGTGTTTTTATGTAATCATCTTATCTGCATATGTAAAACTTTTTTTGGGGGGGGGGGAGGAAACAACAGCGTCTTCTCTTGGCAAAACGTAAACGTCCACCATTTTGTTTTTGTTGACTTCATAGACCTGAAATTGGTGGCATAAAACTTCGATTTTTTATACATATTTCAATGAGATATTACTTGAATACTTACTCTCATACTGACTTTTGGTCACCCATCTTATCAGTCCTCCTATTTGTATTTATATTGTATAGAGTACATTGAAGACAACGTATAATTAGAGAAAAGATACTTTACAATAATAAGTCATGTAATCACTTTATACACGAAATTACTTGTGTTTCAGCTTACCCAATTATTTTCATGAAAGATGATATTTATATTTCCCAAACACGTGTATCCTAGAATAAGCGAATCGAAACAAAGAAAGCAAATGAACATTCTTTCCCTTTTGGTTAATCATTGGTGGAAATATCACGATAGACAGATAAATGATATTATCTAACTTTTATATGTGTGTTTTTTTGTTGTTGTTGCTTTTTTTATGTTTGTAATTTTGAACATAAAATTAAACTTACTTCCATAATGAGCTTTAGTCCGTTCGAGTCTATAATTCGACACTCTTGCCTGGCTTCACGTAGCAAGTTGATAAACCAAGTACATGGAATCCAAAACGTGTTGAATTCTACTGACGGCACTGAGAGAAACATCTCCAGTTCCGTCTTCGTAAGGAAACCTGGAGAAGACGTGAAATTCTTAATCCATCATTGCTCTGTCTACATCCAGAGAAACTGTGAATTCTCATATCTGTGATCAGCTACAGAGTGAGCTAATTACTTAGAAACTTTCCTTTCATACAAAAAAGTAATGAGCACTTTAAAAAAGCACCAAGAATAGAAGTGTCTTATATTCGTTGCCAAGCGTTTTGGTCTTATTTGTAGTAATTTGCAGTAAATACATTAGTGAGACTAATGATTATCAATATAGCTTTTTATAAGTGTAGAAAATTTCGCGTTCTTTTTTCGCTGTTTCGTGGCAGTATGTATTTCAGAAGAAGAAATTCACTGAAATGCCACGACTAACATTTATACAGCTGTACTAATAATGTAGGTTAAAATGACTGCAAGCTTTATCTAAGAATGCTTTTGGGGTTCATAATTAAATGATTTTAAAGTATGTTTCTTCTTGTCCACAAATACATTTTGAACTCGTGAATAATTTATCACGTTTCTAAATTTAGTATGTGGTGTGCTTTAATAGAAGAAAAATTCGCATAGAGGTCGCTAGCATGTCAGAATATTAGCTAGCGCAGTCGCAGTCGTATCTAAGTCGAGTAAATCCATGTGTGCGGGGACGCAAAACTCGCACAGATTGACACGGTTTGTAGGGATCCTAGCCAATTCTCTTTGACAAATAATAATAAAAAATAAGACATGATTGATGTCCACTAGAACTAGCATGTGTGTAGATCCTGGTTCAGCAAAGGTTTAAAGTTTACATGACATATGAATACAGTTATATGAATATTTTTTAATATTCTTTGATAGTTGTTAACATACGAGGTGGGGGTCAAGAACGAAAGAGGATTATTTTTATGAACATTTGTTTGTAATTATGTCACCAAACATATAATATTTCTATTTACAAACTAATTAGTATTAATGAGAGTTGAAAAAATTAACGTACGAGTATCGGATGAAAAGTTTAAAAGTAGGTATGGCTAGTGGAGATAGCCGATGTGTAGCTCTACGCGATTATCCGAAACAAACAAACAATCGTAATTATTCTGAGCTATAAGACACTTTTAATCACAGCCGGGAGTGACATTTTAATCAGATGTTATTATGTTTGGTTTTTACATTTCCGTGTGAGATCCTTTCATTTCATTTGTTTTTCTGGAGATTTTACATAATATTTCTATTGATAAGAATTAGTTTTAATGCCGAGTGAATTTCGAATTATAAATGAGGTTAAAGAGACTGATATTTTCTGCGTGAGTTCTAATTAAGCAAATTTAATTGTTAAGTAGAATATTGATTTTGCTTCTTCAGCTAACATATTTCAGCTTTTTTTTTCTTCTGCGAAACCTTCAAGCTCATCATGAATGGCGTTTTTTATTTGTTTGTTAATAGTTAAGCACACAGCTACACAAGGGGCTGTCTGTGCTTTGTCCACCATGGGTATCGAAACCCGTTCTAGCGTTATAAGGCCGCAGCACTGTGCTACTGGGGAGCGCGTGTTTTAGTATTTGTCACTCTGTCACATAACAAAAATTTAAAGATAAAAAATGCCACCAGTTATATATATATACATATAATCTATTTTCTTTTAGCACCATTCGCACACTCTTGGGTTACTTTAATCGAATATGGGATTTGACCAGTAGCGTAATAAATTCCCCACAATCACCGCAACGCGAGAGGGACGAGTATAGGGGGCCCCAATTTATTTTATCTTACCCAGGTACATCCGGCACATGTCAGAGGCACATGTTTACTGCGTAAAGAACTCCTAAAAAAGTACTGTATCAGTGGAAACTATGAACACTCCGAAAATTTTATGGAATATTTCAGGGTAGAACCAAGCCAGCCCTAAATTCATTTTTTCACAAACGTCCATGGAGGGGGGCAAACATGATTTTTGCGGGGAAGCCCCGCCATTTTGTGGTAAGCCACTGGATTTGACTGTCACATTTATAAAGACCCACAACCCATGAATTATAAATATCACATAGTAATATTACTTACACTTCTACCACAAACAGTGTAAAAACATGGTCGGTTAATCACTTCAAACTGGTAAAAATTCTTTTTTAGCAAGCATGACGTCACTTGTAATCAAAATTGGATCACACAGTGTTATCATTAAATAGCTTTGTGATTCAAATTAAATATTCATGAAACATGCTTATTTTTCCAAGGCAATACATTTCTGTAGTTTGATTAATCACATGCATTTTTTTACTTACTCAATATTGATAAAATAGACTAAATGAGTCCCGTTATAAAATTAAATAACTTAAGCTGAGATATGATAAGTATACAAGTTCTATTAGACGACATTTCAAGTTTCTCTTGTGTTATCATGAACATGAAATAACTTAACCGGACCCAAAGTACAAGAAAAAGGGAGGGGGAGGGGAGAAAAAGTAATGATTAGTACAGCGTTAACAGTCTGCTGCTGAGAGACACCACTCTTCAAAAGTGTTCACATTTCTTTGTGTTTTTATAGTATTTATAGCAGTAATAACAAATAAAAAAAATGTGGAAAGAATCAAATCTACTTCTTCTAAATCGCAAGTAAAATGTCTTCCTAAACAAGGTTTCGATAACTGTATTGCATCATTTTATCTAACCCTAAAATGTATGACACATTTTATCCGGATTTTTTTCTTATTTCAGTTTCTACTAGAGCCCCCCCCCCCAGTGGACTTACAACTCTAGAAACCGCATTTCAATACCAGTGGTTGGCAAAGCACAGATAGTCCATTGTGTAGCTTTGTGCTTAATTACAAACAAACAATCCTACTGGAGTATTTTGTAATAAAAAGCAATACACTTAAGTTTGTATGGGGTAGAAGGATGGAGTAGGGGAATAACAGTTCAGCCTTAACCATATTTATTCATAAGAATATTTCTGAATTTCCAGTTTATGTTTATGATTATCTCAAGCGAATTATGTGGTGAGAAAAACCGTTATTCATTCTAATTGAAATATAAACATAGAATAAATTAGCCTATAGTTATTATCACGTTCCCAGCTCATCTGTATTCTCTTTTCTTTCCACTGCTTTCGATTTTCTAAGAGGGATATATAGTCTTTGGCAACGTTAGAGGACTGTATCTGATTTTGAAATAAACCAGTTCTGGTTGATCTGCTTGTTTTGAATAAAATATGACAAAAGTAAAAAAAAGGAGTATATAACGTAACTTTCACGGTTATCTTTAAGTAAAATTTCAAATCTTTGATAAAGGAGTTTAAGTATACAACATGCCTGTTTGTAAAACGAATTTACGGAAAGAATTTTAGTTACAGTTTATCAGTTATTCAGGCCACGCTAGATAAATTTTATACATTTGGAACTCGGACAAAACATCCTGCGTATAGTAACAATTTGGAAATTGGGTAAAATATCCTGTTAAAGTATAATAATATCTTGGAACTTGGACAAAATATCCTGTTAAAGTATAGTAGCAATTTAGAAATTTGGCAAAATATCCTGTTAAAATATAATAACAACTTGGAACTTGGACAAAGTATCATGTTAAAATATAGTAACAATTTAGAAATTGGGCAAAATATCTTGTTAAAGTATAGTAACAATCTGGAAATAATAACAACTTGGAACTGGGACAAAATAGCCCGTTAAAGTATAATAACAAATCGAAACTTTGACAAAACATCCTGTTAAAATGTGATAACAAATTGGAACTTGTACGAAACATCCTGTTAACGAATAGTAACAATATCGGATGTGAAGGCCATGATATCAGCAGGAATTCTGAAAATCGAGTAATAAATAACAGAAAATCAGTTCCAAATTCTGATAATTTCTTGAAGATGAGAAAGATTAGAGGTTGTGTTTGAGATGGCTTAGGTTTACATTAAATTAGTACATAACTTTTAGTATCTTACTTGATATCGCTGAATCATTACTCACAGGAAATGCAGGAAGTATTAAGGATACAAGCAAACAGTTTGGAAGGGAAAACTGTCTGGTACGATCTACATAATAACAGCAAAGACTTCGTAAGGTTCTTTTAACATTTTTCATATCTTCTAAATACAATTTCCACCACTACTTTCCTTAAAAATCAGCTTGTTTCTTACCAGCTTCAACAAGATGATCTTTAGTAGGAAACCTTCTCTTTACCGCCATACTGATGGACCGCAACACCAGAACAAGAGCAAGATTCAGGTAACGCATCAAGGTTCGACGCAACATTCGGCTACTTTCATCTGCTCCCGGCACATAGAGGGCAAGAATGTTCATAATCCTGCATCAGAAATAAAGAAAGAACCGTTTATCACTTTAAAGAAATAAAATGCATATGCAAATGGATAATCCTTAAAATTTCGAGACTCTAAACATAATAAATATAAGGTTCCTCAATTATCTATGATTAGTGTAGTAATTCTACTTAATGTAATATTTTGCCTTATAATAAAACATGGTCATAAGATTAGAGATCATGTATAAAACTACTGCTATTTCTCATAGAAAATCCTAGAAAGCCAAAAATAAATAAACATATACGTTTCATCTGGCTGTTTTCCGTTGATGATTGGTCAGTTTAAGTGATTCGTCAGGTTTTCTTCCAGTTTTCAGTAATATTTAGGCTAGCTATGACATATACAGTAAGCAAAAGCAATATAAATATTCTTAATATAAAAATCAAAGATTTATGAATTAAAAACAGTGATTTAAAAAAGTTTTGTTCTAGGAGTATAAACACAAAAAAATATTTTGCTAGTTTTTAAATACGAACAGCTTTTTCGGTCAACATTAGGAGCAACTACATGAAAGCAGAAAGAACGAAAAAATTTTAAAATGAGTTATAATCATGAAATGCTTTTTCCTTTTCTAAAATTTAAAACAGGAAATTAATTTTTGTGTGACGTAATGGATTAAAAAAAGAAATCTTCATACTTAGGTAAGAAAGAGATAAACCTAATTTTTATGGTTTATTTTTGAAGATTAATTTCAATTACTTTTCTAAGCATGTTTAGAAAAGAAGCGAAATGATTGGTAAAAGTCATAAATGCTATAGCCTTTTCTAATTTTCTCACAGAAAAAATTATATATATATATATCTTGAAATATTTCTATATATTACTTATTTTTCAAGTTACAATAGCGTGAACGCTAGTTATAATTACACGAAATCAATCTGAACTTATTAAAATAAAACAAAATAAACTTACTTGTCTGGCCACGGGATGGCCATGTACTGATTCCACCATCTGGTGGCCGTGAACGACACGAAAAATCCAAGGATGAAAGACAGTGGGATTAAATCCACGAAAGTTGAGCAAAAATGTACGATCTTCTCGAAAACTCTAACACAACAAAAAATTTATACCAAGTAAAGTAATAACTTATCACTTGATATTGTTCTTATTGTTTAACTCTAACAAGTATAGTAATAACTTATCACTTGATATTGTTCTTATTGTTTAACTCTAACAAGTATAGTAATAACTTATCACTTTATATTGTTCTTATTGTAAAATGTACGATCTTCACAAAAACTCTAACACAACAAAGAATGTATACCAAGTAAAGTAATAACTTATCACTTGATATTGTCCTTATTTTTTTAACTAATGTAAATATATGTTTAGATACAAAGATTGTACTTTCCATTTCACATTTCTTAGTTACATGAAGATAATTTTAATATTTTTTAAGTATAAGAATAAGGACGTATTTCTTTGACTTGTTGATACATTTTACAGTTATATGAATATACTGAAAGTAAATTTTTCCACTTAAGCATGAAGGAAAACAAATGTTTTCGTCATTCTAAACACCCCATTTTATGCGTTTGAAAGTTAGATCGTATTAAAAATAATAATTGTAAGGTTCAAGCAGACTTTGAAATATTCTAATAAACGGAGTTAATAATTTTACAGTATCAAAAGTTGAATTTTAATGCTCATTATAATTGTTTAAGATGTTGATGGTCAGTAAAATAAGTATGAAAAAGTTATTGCTCATATTATTAGGGCCTCTTTAACGCACACTGACAAACCATAAATTTGAACTTGGGCTAGCTGTTTAAAGACATCTGTCGCCAGAGATTCTCAACTGACAATCGAAAGGGAATACACCTACCACTAGGAAAAACTGCGGTCCACGACTGCTGATGAATGACTAAAATAAACAGAATTGTGCAGGTTTGTAATGTGTGCATACGACATACTGTGTTTCAAATAAACAATTCCTTCAAGAACAAATAATATTGGACGTTTCTTCTTATAATATCTACCCTAAATTGCCAAATTTCAACTCCAAAGAACAAGGGTTCTTCCAAGAGGATATTGCAGCGATCTGGCGGGATTTCTTCCACCTAAAATTAGTTCAAAGAGTATAATAGTGACTTCAATCATTTTATCCCTTACCAACATGTCTTCCGGTGGGCCAACTGTAAGTTAACTAGTTTACGACACTAAAATCTTAGGTTCGATTCACCGAGGTGAACAGAGTGCAGATAGCTCCTTGTGTAGTTTTGCGCTAAAAACAACCACCAAATTTCAACTCGACGAAACATCTTTCGAATGAACTTGAACATTTAATTGTGTATAAGCCAGTTGACAAATCATGCATCTCGTTATATGTGATGAAATCCGGTTGACAAATCATGCATCTCGTTATATGTGATGAAATGAAATAATTCATTCTCCACATGTGTCATGCTGTGTTCAAGGTAGTGTTACGGCAAAAAGTGATCCTAATTTTATGTCTAATCAGTATTAAATCAATAGCGATTTGTTTCCCTTCACTTGTATTTTGTTCTTCACATGGTATATTTATTGATTCCTACATTTAATATCTTTTTAAGACTGGAGCATTGAAGTCGGCTAAAATTGTGAGTGTGGTTTGGAGAGTTGTGTAATATCATAATAAAACTTTATTTATTTATGGTTTCCAACTGGTACACAAAACAACGATAACAAAAATACATGTTGAACAAGTGGAATTTCAACCTTTCATACTACATAAGATTGAAAGTTCTATACTAAGAGTACAATATGTCTAACAGAATTTGAGATATGGTATTTCTCAAACACTAGCGTTAAAGAAGTTATTGTTTATAGTATTTTGTTTAAATAGACCTTAATATGAGATCACAATCTAATTAGCACTAACAATGTTTGGCTATATACATTTGTATTCTGTGTTTTGCCCACCGCGGATATTGAAACCAGATTTTTAGCATTATAAACCCTTAGACTTACTACTAAACCACCGAGTGGGGGAGGGGGCATATAGATATGAAATTCTCTGATAACAAGTTCCTGGTGCTCAACGTCTTTTATATATTTAAACCTGTTCCATTGCTGTTTCGTGTTTGATTTCTTTGTTTGTTTGTTTTTTTAATTTCGCACAAAGCTACACGAGGGCTATCTGCGCTAGCCGTCCTTAATTTTGTAGTGTAAGACTAGAGGGAAGGCAGCTAGTCCTCACCACCCATCGCCAACTCTTGGGCTACTCCTTTACCAACGAATAGTGGGATTGACCGTCACATTATAACGCCCCCACGGCTGAAAGGGCGAACATGTTTGGTGGGACGGAGATTCGAACCCGCGACCCACAGATTGCGAGTCGAGTACCCTAACCACCTGGCCATACCGGGCTGTTTCGTGTTTGAACTGTTATGCTTTCAGGCATGTCTTACTTGACGAAATCGGAAACATTATAGAAGAAACATTGCTCAGGATTAGGCAACAGTTACTTTATTGTTAATTAAGGAAATTCGATATTAATTTACCACTGTGTTCTTTGTGTAATAAGACTGTCCAAAGACGTTATGAAGTAAGGTTAAGGTAACACCATTGGAAGTGTAAGAAAGCGGCTGGCCTCTGGTCAGTCTTTAACGAATTAAAGGATTATAATATTCTAAATTATTATAAAATGATTGGAGTGCGCGAGTATCGTGCCATATTTTCTAAGTTCAACTGGCAGAAACTATAAGACTTCATATGGTTATGAAACGTTATAATCAGATATACGAGAACAAGGGGAAGACAAGGGAATTGATAGAGACTAAAAAACCCCTATGGTTATGAAACTGTCTGAAACAAATGGACCAGTTCGGCGTTCGTTTGAAAATGTGGTATAACGACAAGAGTTCAACGAAGAAGGGGGAGAGAAGAAAAAAGGGGGACAGGCTAGGTGTGAGGGAGAAACCAATAAATACAAAGAATTGCAGGAAGAACATAATATGCTGCCAGTCTTAGTCTTTGTCTTAGTTCCTCCCGTTACGTTGGGAACATTGGTCAG
>NW_013669562.1:104715-105325 GCF_000517525.1 Limulus polyphemus | reverse complement strand
TAAGTTTCGTCGGAACGAAGTTACAGAAAGTTGACTAACAAACGGAGACGTAACAATATTAACATTACAAGTTATTCATGACTGTCATATGACATGAATGAATCAATTATACAAAGAACACAGCAGTTAGCAACAAGAGCAAGGAGATAAAGAATTTGATATCGATGTTGAGAGTTGATGAGTTTAAGGTTAAATGTAGTAACTGAACTGGAAGGTACTACTTGAGAACACAGTGCACCTTTTATTTTCATTAACCTTATATTAATGACGTTGGATCAATGGACTGACCCTCTTCCTGCGAATTTGTTTTGTTTGTTTGTTTTGTTTTTGAATTTCGCGCAAAGCTACACGAGGGCTATCTGCGCTAGCCGTCCCTAATTTAGCAGTGTAAGACTAGAGGGAAGGCAGCTAGTCATCACCACCCACCGCCAACTCTTGGGCTACTCTTTTACCAACGAATAGTGGGATTGACCGTCATATTATAACGCCCCCAAGGCTGAAAGGGCAAGCATGTTTGGTGGGACGGGGATTCGAACCCGCGACCCACAGATTGCGAGTCGAGCGCCATAACCACCTGGCCATGCAAAAAAAAATTAAAAAAATCAAATTG
>NW_013669562.1:95229-104103 GCF_000517525.1 Limulus polyphemus | reverse complement strand
TCACATTATAACGCCCCCAAGGCTGAAAGGGCAAGCATGTTTGGTGGGACGGGGATTCGAACCCGCGACCCACAGATTGCGAGTCGAGCGCCCTAACCACCTGGCCATTTCTGTGAAGCTGTACAAGGTAATGTTTAGTATAACTCTGAATTTATTAAATGTACCTTTACGAATTTTGACAGTCTTTTTTAAACATTGTAAGTCTGTTGCATACAAAAACAAAACAAATTCTAAAATGTATTTCTAACACAGATTTGTCTGTGAATTTACAAATTCTTTACTAAGTCAGTCTGAGTGAAAGATTAAAAATGATTTCTCTTCATCTTACAGTTTCATACTTCACTCACATAATCTCTATAACTTTCTAAACAAATATCAAAAATTATACTTCTTGTAAAACATTATATTTTATCTCTTATTTTCTCTAACGCTAATAGTTGCAAAATTATCATTGTACAGACGGAAAAAGTAGGAACAATAAAAAACAAAATCATTAATACTTTTTCTCGAATTGACTGCATATGATAACAGACAATTACAACTATTTATCCCAACAGCCTCTACTTCTAGCCTTTTTACGTTTACTAGCTTTTGATTTTATTAATTTACAATGTTCTTTAGACTCTAAGTATGCGAAGGCAATTAACAACAATGGGAAAACTTAGTGTGTACACTGAAATAATTAAGTTACAATCACATGATGCAGTTAGCTCGAGCTGGTCTTGTGTATTTTTTTTTTTTTTTACTTGCTGCTTGTTATCTAATGTAATAAGTTTATGATATTTACATTTAGTTACAGTTGTTACAAGATATATAACAATGAATATAAATTTTTGAAAAAACAAGCAATTTTCAACTTCCATTAGGATTAATTGTTTGTTTGTTTTGTTATAGATTTCGCGTAAAGCTACACGAGGGCTATCTGCGCTAGCCGTACCTAATTTAGCAGTGTAAGACTAGAGGCTACTCTTTTACCAACGAAGAGTGGGATTGACCGTAACATTATAACGCCCCCACGGCTGGAAGAGCGAGAATGTTTGGTGGGATGGAAATTCGAACCCGCGACCCTCAGATTGCGAGTCAAGCGCCATAACCACCTGGCCATGCAAAAAAAAAATTAAAAAATCAAATTGCAACCATATCCCATACATGACAAATATATTTAGAAATGTTGTTAATAGTAAAAAGATTTAAAACTCAAACTTTCCAATTCATTGCATTTATATTATACAGTATTATTTAGTTACATTTTCCTTGAAGTTAATGTTTTGAAATACTATCTAACCGTAGAAACTAATTTAATTTATCAAAGAAATTTAGAAATTATGGTACAATATAACGTTATCTGGATTATATAATTGATACTTCAAACCTCGGTTCTTCGTTAATCTTCATAATTACAGAACTGAGGGAAAAAACAAGACAATAGTGCGTTTCACAAATACTTCATTTATTAATGACCATGGTCGTACCTGATGATGCATTTACTGGCAAAGTAATGGTCGTACCTGATGATGCATTTACTGGCAAAGCAATGGTCGTACCTGATGATGCATTTACTGGCAAAGCAATGGTCGTACCTGATGATGCATTTACTGGCAAAGCATTGGTCGTACCTGATGATGCATTTACTGGCAAAGCAATGGTCGTACCTGATGATGATTTACTGGCAAAGCAATGGTCGTACCTGATGATGCATTTACTGGCAAAGCAATGGTCGTTAATAAATGAAGTATTTGTGAAAGGTACTGTTGTCCTTGTTTTTTCCTCAATTCTGTAATTATCTGAATTCATTCAACTTATAACAGTGTAAGTGCAAGAAATGGAAAATTAAAATGTGTAACTACTAAAAAAAACGACTATTATATCCATAAAAACATATATATAATTATATCCGACTCGTTTTGAATTTCGTTCAAAGCTACGCGAGGGCTATCTGCACTTACAATCTCTAATTTAGCAGTGAAAGACCACCAACTATTTTAGCAGTGAACAGTGTAATTGACCATCTCATTATAACGTCTCCGTGACTGAAAGGGTGAGCATGTTTGGTGGGACGGGGATTTGAACGTGCAACCCACAGATTGCGAGTCGAACACCCTAACCACCTGGCCATATAATTATATCAAACCTTTATCTTATCTTTGTATGGAAAGAAATATTTTTACAACTTATTAGTTTCCAAAAAGAGTACTTAAAAAAACTAAATTATCCACAAATCCACTAATATATAACATACTACAGAAACAATTTATAGTTTGAATTTTTCATACTGAAATGAATTTTTTTTTTTGCTACTCATTTACTTGTATATATTTTTACAACAAAAAAAGTCTAAGATTTTCCTATATAATCTGTAAAATCTCACACACTATAGTTCGGATTCCATGTCTCTGAAAAAATAAAATTCTATATTCCAGGAAGCATTTAAAGTGTAACTAGTTTTTACAATTTTTTCGTGTTCTGCTTGTGTACCAATACAACGTATTAAACTTTTTAATAATTTTACAGGCAAAGAGAAAAACAGGCAATTAACACAAATTAATCTCATTTTAATTAACCGTTTACATAGTACATTTCTCATTTGTCTTACAAGAAACTTTAAATTAATTATCTGAAATATTAAAATATACGAATTTTCACATAACATTGAAAAAACTTGCTACCAAAACGTAAAAGAAACCCATACTCAAAGCCAATTTTTAAAACGTTAATCGTCAGATTGAAGAAACTTACTGAACACAGTCATTTAAAATAAAAAAAAGTATCACAGTGACAGATTCATTACATGAGTTTCAAAACTGTAAAGCACTTGCTATTCAAATGTCCAACAGAATATGTTATATTTTAAACATATTATTATATTCCACTAAGGGACATAAATTGAAACATTTTATGTTATGAAAAATTTAACATTTTAATTCAATGACAACCCACTCACACACATGGCTAGAGTTGAACAGCAAAAAATATTTTCTCAACGGCATGTACAAATTGTAAAAAATAATAAGATTTGTTTTCCTATTAATAAACAAGAAAATCATTAGTTTAATTAAATCATACCAAACTTAATGTTTTGGTAAAAAAAAAAAGTGCATAAGTCTCACAAGTAAAAATCAAGCCATATTTGTAACTGCTTTGCCTGAAAAATACCATAATTCAAAATAAAAAAGTCTACAAAAAAATCAATAACAAAGTATGAACCTTATAAATGCAGATAGTGGTATAACAATATAATTAATCATGTTTTATGGAAAACTGTTTCCATTTATTTGTCAAATTACTTGCATGAATGCCAATAGCATCATGTATCAAAGGGATTTTTTTTGAACAATTTAACATGTTTTCTTCACATAATCATTTTATAAATAATAAAATATTTGGAAAGTAATTCATACTAATTTTGATATTCCAGCTCATCTTAGAGCTACAACTTTAATCAAAAAATCTATGCTATACTTATTTATAGAACATACCGCAACATTAGAGAAAAGAAGTAAATATGAAATGTTTCATTAACTCCTAATACTTTTAAAACTTCATTACATATAATCAACATATCTGCTGATAGATGTTGCATTTCTGTGTATGAATAAATGAGAATGACATGCTACTTACGAAATAGTCTAAATAGTTATATCTAGCAGCTCCACCTCTAGGATGAAAATATACTTAATCACATAGTTACACTTTTTACATAAAATAACTGACTGGGTTTGAACCTTAGCTTTTTGTTGAAGTTGATCAATGCAGTATACCAATAGACTACATATTTCAGTTTCTGAGAAGTTACTGACATTAGATTTGTGGAATAACCTACATGTATTTATAAGTGCACATGCTCAGTGAAATATCTGGGTGGGAATTACATTTTACTTAACATAAATTGACTTATTTTACATAATTGAGGTGCAAGCTATTTCAAGAAAAACAAAATTAAAATGTCAAACTCACTTTAGCTGGCAACATTACATTAACATTTTATTTTACCATAATAATCAATAAGTGTTAATGTTTAATTTTGAAACTATTTGACAAATAAATAAAAATTTAGATAATACAACTCTTTTGTTTGTTTGTTTATGTTTAAGCACAAACTTCCACAATGGGCTACCTACACTGTGCCCACCACAGGTACTGAACCCAAATTTTTAGCATCCACGCCCTCAAGCTTACTGCTGAGTCACTGAAGAACACAAATAATTTAAAGTTTTACTAAAAAAAAAGTTGAAAAACGTTCACATAATTAATATAAAAACAAAATAACTGAAACTTGAATTAATGAAACAAGAAAAAACTTATTTTTGAGTAAAGACAGTTTAAAATTACAAGTTACAGCACTGGTTTGTCCAATGAGAAACATAAGCTGACCAGAAGAAGTCTCTTAAGCACTTACAATTACTAAAATAAATAAACACTTTTTATTTTCCATTTGTTAATTTTTTAATATTTCTTTACTGTTGGCATGTTGTATTATTATATTAGAAAAACAAACAATTAACAAATTCTCATATCTATGGAAACTGAATTCAGAATTTAATAATTTAAAATAATTATAATGACTGAAAATGAAACTTTTTGACATGCATTCAGTAAAACATCTTTTCATAGTAATCGTACTAAAGTCAGTGTTGAAGTCAGGGGTGTACAGGTGGGAATTTCCCCTGTGCAAAACAATCCCCCCTGGAGTACAATATTTTCCATTTTGTCGAATTTGAATTTACCCCCCTCCCAGCTTCACATTCCCCAATGTTTCCAAATATCTTTCTACAGACAAGCTAACTAAGTTTATATAGAACAAAACATATTGATTAATTCTTCAATTTCATATATTTTAAATGCATTCAATAGCTAAACGTGAAAGTACTCACTTCAAATTAGACTTTCCAAATAACTGTCACATACAAACCTTCATCAAGCTCACTACACGATCATGTAAGGCACCAAAATAAATAAAAAGGCCACCTGGATGAAAGATCTTTCAAACATTTGTGATATACTAACTGTATGGTTATGTCATCACTTCCAATGTTGAAGACTAATAGCTTAAGCCTAAAATACCTAATTACCCTCAAGGAATAGTTATATTTTTTAAGCAAAACTGATCAGCATTTTTTTTTCACAATGCTATAACATCTGCAGGATTTTCTCTTATAGTAATACACACACACTTAACGTTTTGTTCCAGAGTTATAGCAATTAAAAAAACATAGGCCTCAAAGTAGTTGCTTAACATCCTAGCTCATAGTGTCTTACACATAAAGGGTCACGAGAGACAATATCTGACTAACGAGTGCAAAATGAGCACTAATAAATACATAAATATCCATTTCATTTTAATTTTATTTACTTGTTCAATATACCTTACGAAGGTTTTGGAATTTTAATTCTATGCGGTACATTAATTTTGTTTTGAGAGAAAATACTATTCAACTTCAAAAAACTGCCTTCAACAAATAAACAGATTGCTAGTTTATATCAGCCAGTGCCTTTTCTTTTGTCAGTAAAAAGCAGAAAAAGTGTTTGTACACCTTTATTTTATATGATTAATCATGTACAATAATTTGAAACATGTATGGAATAACAAAGCTGTAAAAAAGCAAAAAGGAGCTTAAAGCTATAGTACTGGACACAAGGAAAAACAAATAGAACCCCACCATGATTTAGTATGATTTAAAAATAGTCAATGATATCCCATTTAAATATTTTAATCTGTAAAATAACTTTTACTTTAAGTATTTTCTATGCATTTACAACAAATCTCTTTTTTTCCCCCTAAAGGATGAACTTTATAATGGCATATATTTAAATAACTAGACTATCATATTTATATTTAGTCATAAACCTCAAAGTGTTACAATTCATTGCTTCATACTAAAGAGATTACTGTGATTAATACAACACAAAAACAATAAATGGTGGAAAAAACACTAACACATGATCCTAGTAAAACAAGAAAACACAAATGACCTTAACCTTAGTATCTTAAGAAGTTAAGATCTAACAGTTATACATTTCTTTTGCAAATACATTTCAGCTATGTTTTACATACCTAGATTTGAACAATGATGGACTATCAAAGTGTAACAACATAAAAAACATCAGTTGTCATGTTGAGTTTATTTTATCTTTATTAGACTTATTATCGCCTTATATATTAAACTCTTTGGACTTGAATTCAGCTGGAAAACAAAAAAAACTTCCCTTCTTTTAACATGAAAGTAATGTGAAAAACAGTACGATAAAAAGGACTTTTCAATTTATACAAATTCCAGGTTAATTAATCACATATTAACTCATACAGTTAATTAACTCAAAAAGTTACTAAATTCTCAAAATTGGTTCAGTATTTCATTCAACTAAATACCTAATAAATTCCTAAATGAAAAAAAAAATATATAAAGATATTTTTAAATAACATGGAGCCCTTTCAACAACATCAAGGACTATGTCTAGAACAATAAAATGAGCATAAACTTAAAATGTATATATGAGAAATATTTATTTATTTGAACCAAATGTTAGACACAAGTTCTTGATAATCTTTAAAAGTCTAGAAAGTACATATTAGATGTACTGAGAAGTTGTTTTGAACACAGTTAAATTTTTATATTTTATATGAACATTATAGATTTCACAGATTGGAAGTATATCGTCTTTTAATTATTCTATATGATAGTTGAAGTTAACTGTTTTTTCCAATTTAAAATATATATAGAAAAAACATCAATGCTGTATTTTAACTTTCTTGAAATATATTAAATATGATTTTTCTAATAAATTATATTTTATAGTCTTCTGATTTACTTATTAGTCCAAAAATAACTTTATATGAAAACTGAATCTAACTTTACAGTTCAATAGATATCTTATCAAAAATACTGGAAAATAAGTAAAATCTGAAAAATATTAAGCATCTAAGCTACACAAACAGATATTTAAAACTGTTTTAGTCTATCAATTCACAAGAAAATGGTGTTAATATTTACAAAAATGTAAGTCCACAAAGTATAATAGCTTTTACTGACTTTGTTGTCAACATTTTTCAAGAATGCAAAATGCTGAAAACAAGTTTTTCAACTCTTGCTGCCCTAGGGTTATTTACAGTTTTAGTTCCCGTTTATTAGTTATTATATTTTTTTCTTCTTTTAATATAACAGGTCTTTCCATAGCATATTTGCTACGAATATTCTACACCTTATGCTGTAAATATGTATATCATAACTTATTATCCAGTCAAAATATGTTTAATATTTAGCAGTTTCTCTAAATCTATTGTTTCATTTCTTTATATATAAGAATGTTCAATGCTAACATTCTGGACTAAACTTTTAGCCCACTAAATTCTCATGTTTGCTGAGTTAGTGGTATTCACCATGTACAACTGAAAAACAAAACAGATACAGAATTAGACTGACTACATACAATCACAGCTATACAGGTGATATTACTGATAAAGTTATAAAGAGGTGGAGTCAAAATTTCTACTGAAAATGTAGCAAATACTCCATTGTGGTCCCTCTTGGTGTCGTGTGTTTTACCCTAATGTCGACAGTAGTTTTTGGATCAAACCTAGAAAATACCTCTAAGTTATTTATTTGTTTTACATTATAAGTTTCTGAAGAAATAAATGTTTCCACACACACAAAGCAAAAAAATGGAGAAGGCATTAAAATAAATCAAGTATCGAAACTTGGGATCCACATCTCCTTGTCTGTACCAAATAATCTGAGGAAGAAAAAATAAAGAAATAATTTTTCAAGTTCTAATATGTGTATTATTGAGTTGTTTTTAGTCCAGTGATAAACAGTTATAGAAAAACACAACACTTGAAACATAAAATGCTTCCATGTGCCCTAGGTTTAGAAGATAAATAGCATTAAAGTCAATTGTATGAAAAAAAAAAAGTATATTATTTCACTCACAGTTTTCAAATGCCATATTAAAGCAATCTATACAGTAGCACTGCAAATGTACTGCAGCTAGCAGATTTTTGTAAGGTCTGTGTTTTAGTTTTCATGACAAGGGATTTTTGTAACCATAGCGGGAGAACAAAAAATCATTTTCATGGCTATTTCCCAAACATGGTTCATAAACGTGGCTGCTGTGGTATCAGTGCTGCAAAACTTATCTCTGAAATATACATAAATACTCCTCTTTTTCTGTGTGTTTAAACTCATGTAAAATTTGAACTACAAACAACATTGGTGAATCTTAAAGTTTGTTTGTTGTTTTATTTGACTTGTTTAAAATGTTTTCATTATTGCAGTTCAATATATGTGATATCTAATTGAAAACTTTAACTTGAACCTTATTGTGTGAACCAGAATTGAAAGCTATTATATTTTTCTATGCAAATTTATTCCTTTTAATTTCTTATACTGAAGCCATTTTAAATGTTTTTGAAGAATCAAACATAATTATTTCACAGGGAATCTCTACTCATCTTAGATTAATAAAGCTAGGAATAAGCAACAAACTGGTGGTGTCATTACAGTGATAACAAGAGATGTGTCCAATGTCCATATTCAAATTTTACAGAAGACATTCTTGAAGTTCTACACAGAATTTATTTTAATTTCAAAAATTCATCTTAGTTTGTTTCATTCTTTACACAATGTCATAGTTGACAAATAGTTCAAAGATAGGTCACTTGATGCTAAAAGGATGTATGACTCACATGAACTTCAGGAAGCTAGTATTCAACTGCAATAAACCCCTTAAAAACATCATTTAATTGAAATTACAGTGTTCACATAGTTACATTTATACTGAAGTATTAACTCTCTTGCCCTGGGTATCCTTTACTGCGCATGACACAAGGTTTTAGTGTCTTGCATTCAAAATTTTATTAAACTACTTTTTGTTTATGTT
>NW_013669562.1:82049-94338 GCF_000517525.1 Limulus polyphemus | reverse complement strand
ATTAGTATAGTATAAAATCTTAGCTAATAATCCATATTTTGATAGTATACAAGTTTTAAGTTCTTAATTTTAGAAGGCAATAATAGGAATTGTCTCATCTCTACTTTATCCTTCCCCCCAAAAAACTACAAAATTAAACGTAAATTACTCACTATAAATTGGTCATTACTCAGACAAACCATAATTTTTAGAGCCTTCGGTTTTGTTTGGTTACAGAGCTATCAAATAGAAAATCAGACACCTCCTACCACACCCATCTGTCATATCCTCTCTTTCAGGATTTGTTAACAGTTCTCTCTTACATTTAATTATATATTACATTTAACCAATAGAAAATCAAGGTTTTCATCTATCAAATGATGTATTGTATAACGTTGTGTTCTGAACAGAATATCGTTAATTTCACTCAGAGTACAAGATTTGTTCCCGTGGGAAAGTTAACGATTAGCTTGAATGAATTTGTAACGGCTCTTGTCACATAGTTAGATAGCCAGAAAAATTTTGAGTTAGGGGAAATTTTCTGCTTTTAGCATTTTATTAGTCTATGTTCTTTGGTGCACTATTTAATTAAATAAAAATTATTTAATACACCACTACCATTAGTAGTAAAAATTTAGGGTTAAAACTCATTGACAATTGACAGCAATAATAAAGAAAATTGGGTAAGTAACTTATTTCTTGTTTTTCATGTTTATTCTTTATTTATTATTATAAAAGTAACTAAAATGTAGAAATATATATTTCTTTAGGTTAGATTATGTAAAATAAGTAATAATAATGATAATATAATTAAAATGGTTCACGAGGCCAAACACGAGCAGGTAGTAGCTTCTGTAGTGTAAAATGAGCTGCACATTCTCTAAGTTATTTACAATTTATAATGGTGAGAATAGTAGTTACATACGGTTCAAAGGGCAATAAAACAATAAAGTTAATTACAAATTCATGGATACTGTTATGAGTTTAAGGCCTACTTAAGATAAACGAATTTAGTTTCATACTACATTTTAAGCCATTCTACAAGAAAAGGAGGGTAATTTAGATTTATTTATATTGGGGAGGGAGGTGGTTACGAGGTGATCAACTTTGTATAGAGTTAGGGTAGAGAAAATAACAGCAAATATAAAGTTTTACTGAAAACAAACATGTGAAATGTGTTTAGGAGGTTTTAGAGATTACACAAATGAAATTTGGGATTTTTGAGATGAAGAAAAGTATATTTAATCTTAACATGAAAATCACTTTGCACTCGGATTATTCAAAACAAATACTCGATATATTCTAGGACAAATCTTTTTCAGTTTATTAAAAATACTTTACTATAAAATATGATTTTTTTTATGTGAAAGACTTATAATGTTTACTGAAAGACTGTCAAATTTAGTGAAGATATATACACACTATATTAAGTTAGTAGTATCAAATCTATAAAGACTTTATATGAGTACAAAAAGGTCATGTGGTCAGTTAAATTGACCAAGCCCATGTGGAGAGAGTTAATATGTAGCTGACTATCTTACTTTTCTCAATTGGTTTAAGATTTAATCTACCACTTGGCAGTGTGTTGTAAATTAAAGAGATGGAGCCACTATTTTCTCTGTTACTTTCCAGTTTTGATGAATACACTTAATTTTCAAATATTAGGTTAAAAAGTGACAATGAAGGATTTCTATATTGCTTCAATCTTATAGCTGCTGGATAAAATCACTACAGCACAAAAAAGTACCAGATAATGTGTGAAACATGTAGTAATCCAGAACTTGTAAAATAAATTGCAGGGTGTAGTTGTTTCAGTAATTATTTCTATTAAAATACCACTATGTAATGAATTACGAACTACAGATTTGTAATTTTTTATTTCATTTTACACTTAAATATTTACATGTTTTCACAGTTAATATCTGTTTGTTTGAAGTTAAGCACAAAGCTACACAATGGGCTATCTGTGCTCTGACCACCAAGGGTATCAAAACCCAGTTTCTAGCATTGTAAGTCCACAGACATACAGCTGTGACACAAGGGGGCATATAATTAATATACTTAAAGGTTAACATTGAACCTTATTACAATAGGTGACATGAATGAAAAATCCTTTTGTGATGAAATTCAGTTGTAGGTTTAACCAATAAGGGCAGAAAAATAAATTAGATGAAGTGTTTCATAAAAAAAAAACAGAATCTAGCAAATACCAAGCCTGATTCTTACCACAAAATGTAACAATGAATTTAACAATTTTTAGCCACAAAATAATGTTTTAAGATATTTATTTTATAATTTTCTTTCTTATCTAGGTGTTTGAAGATGTATATGAAAAAATGACATTTCTTGCAACATTACTATCTCGGAGGAATAAGCGTGAAAACATATTACAAAGAAACTGACAAATAAGAGATTCTATGAATAAACCAATACTTACCAAAATTATGTGTGAAATACATATTAAACAAATGCAAATACTGAAATAAATATTCACTCCTTTGAGGGGGCTCTGAGTCGCACAAGCACATATCAATGTAACCTGAAAGAAAGACACATAAAGCAAGTTTCTAACACAAAAATAGGAGTTCTTATATCTCGGGAGCACATATTACTCCAAACAAGAGTCATGGAAAAATGTGGGGAGCAAAAATTTTGATAAAAAGAGAGAATAAAATGAAAAATTGAAACAGAAAAATAAGAATAAAGAAACTGTACAGTGACAGTTGAATGTTGTTGCTTAAGCCATGACGCTATGGTGTCAACCAGTCAAACATGATGAAAAATTAGGAAGAATTTTAGGAGCTATGACTGAAGATACACACAAAAAAATTTTTAATGTAATGTTTCTGGAAAAATATTTACTCCTGGTCTTATCAGGGACAAGAAAAATCAATCAGTTGAGTCATAATGTTTTCGACAAATGCTACAAAATTATGGCTTAGGAGTAGCATTCCCTCCAAGATGTCCAAGTGAACAGCTGTGCAGCAGCAACCCGGCAGTTACAGAACATTCTCACAATTTAATCAGTTGGTAATAATTTCATGTTGAAGACATAAGCCTACAATTTGAACAATAACATGTGAAAACTAAGGCATGCGTATAAGCACTAACAGCTGCTCAAAAAAGTGTTGGACAGAAACATAGTGCTCAGAGGAGCTTATAGGCTACCCAGTACAGAGATAAATTAGAAGGAACATTGGTTAGAAGAATTAATGGTAACAAAAATAAGTAATAGATATTCTAAAAAAAAATATAGCAGAACATGAATTACTTAAAAAATAAATAAAGGGTAATAAACCTCACAATGAGATCACTAGAGGTATTTCCAAATTTTGAAGATATTTGGTACAAGTTGTAGGACAACTGCCCCTGCAGCCATATCTTCTAATATTAATATAACTGGCTAAAATAGTAAAAATAACACGTTTCTTATATTTTATAAAACAACAAATTACCTAAATCTGTTTAACCCTTTCGCTCCGGCTATCCTTTACTGTGCATGTCATGAGGTTTTAGTAACTAATTTTTATTTTAAATACAATTAACAAAATTTAACATGAAATCTGTATTATTCTCTCCTACTTAAACAGTTTTAGATAACTAATTCTTCTATTAAATTCAAGAAATGTGTTGTTTTTTTCTATTTTAGTCAGTTATATTAATTAGATATGGCTGTGGAGGGCAGTTGTCAGATTGATACATGTTTTTGTATTTTCACAAGTAGACTTCTTGAAAACTAACACTGATGTTATATAGTATACCTGTTGAAAATAGAAAAACATGTATCTCCAATGTAAAATATTGTTAATGATATGTTTTACAGTTGCAATTAGATATTTAATTTTATGTAGCACCATGCCAAATCGAAAATACTTTTTCTGGGCAGTTAAAAATATATATATAGATTTTAATAAGTAATTAGAAACATTCAAAACTAAAATCACTAATTATCAAAGTGATTTTAACATACATTTAATTAAGGCCTTTGTTTATACAGTGTGAGCTGATGTTGTAAGTGTGAAATTCAAGCTCCATATCTAGATGTGTGACCTACCATAGGTTCCTGTACTGTGAGTTAAAGTGGCTTGTATGGGTATCCGTTTGTCCATAATGAAAGTTTTATGATTTCCTAGCCTTTGACTACTATGAAACTTTCATAGGTTCTTGAATTTGCACCAGTGGGATTGTAAAACCCCTTACTTTATTCATATCCTCCTTTTTTACAGTCATTTCATCTTTCCCTCTTGCTGCTACCTTAGTGCCTCACTCCTCCACTCTGATAAGTGTTGTGTGAGAACCACATTTACAACTATAACTTGTGAATATAATGGTTCATGGTTTGCATCTTGTTGCTGCAAAAATTCACTTCACACTTTTACTCATTCTCTTATTTTTCCCTTTTGAAGAATTTAATAACATATAACATATTTCTGGGAAAGTCTGTTCACTTAAAAGTGAAACTAATTTTAATCAAGCAAATGAAATAAATGCCACACATGATGCAGGTACCTTTGCTGGTTTTGTATAAACAAAGGTTTTAATTAAAAATAAAAAAAAACACAAACTCCTTTCATGTTATATGAGAAAATTTTGCACTAAAACATACTTACAGCAACAAATATACATGTTATTGTTCCAACTATCAAGTTCAAGAAACGTCCCTGCAAAAAATTAAAATAAATGTTATAAAACTATTTAGTTTAAAAGTATACATAATAAATATCAGAAGTTAATAAAGGGACAGAGTTAAAATTAACTACCATCCAATAAAACTTTAAACTTTCTAAATCTACATTTACTTACACTGTTGGCAAGTCTTTTCATACATTTGTATTTGATATTGATTTAGATATCACGCTTTACACTTCCATTTCTTTGAAATCTGTCGATTATTTTTTAGTCACCTTAAGTGGTTATTCTTGTAAAAACTAAAAACCTAGTAGCCATTTAATACTTACCATATGCTTCATGATGATGAAGAACCCACTTGAAGTAAATGTATATAAAGTAGAGACAGCTCATGATGTCAGAAAAACAAGTAGGTTCAAGAAGTCTTAATACAAAATGATAAAAATTCAAAACCTGAACACTTTTAAAAGGTGGACCTTTCTTCTTCAGTTTGCTCTGAAGAAGAAATGTCCACCTTTCGAAAAAACTCAGGTTATGGGGTTTTTATCATTCTGTAATAGACAGCTGAAAAAGCACAAAACAAGTAACATTTTAACCTCCTTAGGTCATCATCAGGTTAAGAATGACATTTGAAAAAGTAACCGTTATTGATCACTGTCGTCTCCCACAACTCGTGATCAATAACAGTTACTTTTTCAAATGTCATTCTTAACCTGATGATGACCTAAGGAGGTCAAAATGTTACTTGTTTTGTGCTTTTCAAATAAAAAGCATCGTCATCTCCCACAACTCGTGATCAATAACGGTCACTTTTTCAAATCCCATTCTTAATCTGATGATGACCTAAAAAGGTCGAAGCATTGTTACTTCTCTTGTGCTTTTCAAAAAAAGTTTTCAATACCCATATCAGCCATCTCTACTATACATATACTTACCACATGCTGTATTCTTGTAAAATTAAATTGTTCAAATTCTCTTGAACAAAATATAGAAAATTCTAAAAACAAATGGCTATTTCTATATTCTCATCCCAACAAAGATGATTAAGTATGGACCTATCTAATATAAAATTCAAACATGCACTATAAATGTTGTATGTAACTATTTACATGTAAAAGAAGACAAAAAATAATTTGAATGTAACTTATTTCTCTTGAATTATGCTAGGCTAAAAAAATTAATGTGGTGCAATTTGAATTATGAAATTTTGAATTTTTCTAACATAATTATGTATACTGTGCTTAAAATATGTAGTAGAGATGATTTATTATCTTCTTTTTACAGATATATTTAACTGGAATAATACTTTTGAATTTTTAAAACTACATTTTTTAGTCAAAAAACTATTCTTTAACAGAGGGTTGAGTACAATATATTAAGATAATTGTTAACATGCAAAGCATGTGATAACCAAAGACAATATAAAGTTGCAGTAGAATGGCGTGTATCGGAACTACATTTTAACATTGTTTAAAATTTTTATGTAGTGTGATGTCTTCAAAAATTGATTGCTTTTTGGAAGAGTATGTAACAGCCCTTTCTGACACAAAAAAATCATTCACTGAACTTATAAAGATGTATTCACATTGGGAATTTGGAATTTCTAAGGCAAGTATCACTTGTACTTGATGGCATAGGAAAAACAAAGGAATACATATCAACTTGTGGCACTGGGACCATACACAAAGAAACCTGAAACAAATCATAACCCATCCACAGTACACAAAGTGTGGCATCTTGTAACAGGAAAGGAACAACAACTGGAAAAGACTGTTCCTAGGCATAAAAAATGGTAGTACTAAGTGACTTTCGATGAAGTATATGTGTACCTTGAAAAGTATAATAATTTTTGTGCCATTTCATAACAGTCAATGGGTGAAAATGTCCTCCAAATATGGTAAACAACATGTCATTGAAACTTTTTCAAATAAATTCATAATTTTTACTGAATACCATGCCAGGGGAAATTTAGGGTTCAGAAAATATAGAACAAGCTGAATTCTGCTTACAATCAGACCAATGTTCTGCAGCCTTTTTAACACACAGAAATACTGGACTTTTAAGAAAACGAGGCAATAGGGTATGGGTTCAGCATGATAAGGCTTCCAATCATATTTGTCACCTGTTCAACTATAGCATACCTTAAGCAGTTAGAGAACAAAATGAGTATTGGTAGTATTAGATACAAAAACATACTCGTCAAGTCTCCAGGTGCAGCACCTATAAATTTCTGTGTGACAGGCTTGTTGAAATAGGTGCTGGAAAACAATTGTCCTTGTACACTAGATGGATTATGGAAAGTTTACAGGAAAGTGTAGCTTTGGATGTGACAGCCTTACAAAAGTTTTTTTTTTTGCAATGGAAGCTATACTGAAGAGCTATTGTTTAGATGCAAGGTCCTAAGATAGAGCACAACTGGACATGGCAACATGAACTGAAATGAGGTGGTGAAGCAACAATTATTTTAGTATAAGTACTCAACTTCTGTATACATAAAAAAAATTCATGTTTATAAAACAACTTCAATAAAAACATTAACTGTAGAGGAATTAAATTATAGGCACGAACAACATCTCCTACCACTACCTCAAAATACTTAAGCTAAAGAGTCACTGTAACAAAATATTTCAAATGCAGCATAATAAATGTTGTGTAATTTATGATGAAACAATTTGTAAACTCCCTATAATTAATGTAAATGCTATCCTATAAGAACAATTAACCCTAACAGAAATTATTTTAAAGGTAACCAAGTTTGTTTTAATTTCTAATTATATTTCTCTGTGTTAATTAATAGAGGATTTTTCTTTATTCAGTTGAACTGTACAAGGGATTAACAACTTCAAATATGGAATAAATTAATTTGATTTTAACAGTATCTCAAGTTAAAAACCTCAAGGAAGAACTCACACTAGTAGTCGTTTCTCCAAAAAGTGGTCTATCAGGCATCTTATTTCCAAACAGCGGAGTCTGTTCTGCAGGCACTGATGCTGCTGAAGGATTCATATCTATGAAAAAATAAATACAAGGATAAAACTGACTGAAATTAATAAAACACTTTTAAACCACTTATACCTTATAGATATATGAACAAGTATATTACTGACTATTTTGTAATACACAATGCAGGTACAATATACTTCAAGCAAATTCTATGCAAATCTTTTTAAGCCTTTTTAGAGTAAAACACTACATGGCTACTGTGTTAATTTATTTTTTAACCAATAAATGAACACTTCAACTAAATACTTTGGTAGTAATACTCTTGGCTAGGGTGTAATCTTTGTTTATGAAATATGTTAAACACAGATGTTTTATTGACATTGTCAATCATAAAAATCACTGCTGTTTTAAACTAAATAAATTCTTGCATGTTACATTTTGTTTTACTTAACAACACATTTGTGCAATTTGTCCAAAATGTCTTCCAATAAATACAAGGAATTCCAATGGGAGAAAACTTCAGCCCAAAACTGTATATTTATATTGCTACGACAGTGGAAGTCACGTGACGCTAGCAACACGTCATGAGATTCTAGAAGGATCACGTCTGTTCGTGGCAACTCTAGTCTTTTCTACACGCCCTCTATTTTTGTTTTATATATATATAAGCTGGCAAATGAAGTGACGGCATATAGATAATTGCAGACAGACAGAGATGGACAATTGAGTCAAGCGCGGTAGTTACCATATGTAAAGTGCGTGAATTGTTGTGAATTATAGCGTGTGTTTAAGTTAAAGTGACTGTGGAACTTAAGTGTTTTGCAAAGTTATATTGAGAAAGAATAAACCAGTTTTATTTAAGAAAGAACTTGTGTCGCTAAAGTTTCTGGGAAAGAATTTCTACAGAAAATTAACAAACGAACAGAGACGTAACAATATTTAGTTGAAAATGAATTTTTATATCTAACAAATCATAGTGAAATACAAAAAGATTATAATAAATCTTAGCACAATTCAGTAGTACTTGTAGATATATTTATAATGTTTGTATTCCCAATTATTCACGTTTTCTGATCATCTTATCCCCTACTACTCACTCTGGAAATTATAAAAATCACTAAAACAAAAAACAACCTTCCTGGGGTAAGGAAATTGTGAATCAAACATTCAAGTTCAAAGTTTGAAATAAAATGGATTCTTTCACTTTTTAAAAAACTCATAAACCTTACATTTCAAAATAATTAATGTCAATACTTACTACTCACAGCTTATTAAGTACAGCAGAATTTGTTCAACATTACAAGACTTCATGTACAGAGCTCATAAACTCATTTGTATTTTTCACAAACAAGGATTTTCCTATCACATTTTAATTAAAAAAATCATTCAACCTCATGAGAAATTCAACAATATTCTTGCTAATAACTATTAGTGTAAATTTTTTTAGAATATTACAATCCTATCAGACTTTCATGTATACATTTTAATTTATTAACTTGCTTAAGGTAATATTGAATTGCTTCAGTGTATTTATCCCCATTTTTTTTCCTTCTGGTAGCTTAAGTTCTTACTATATACAGTTAATCAATACTTACTATACAACTGTTCTATGTTTTCTTAGTTTAAGGCTGTATTATCGGTACAGTCTTGCTACTTGGCTCCTCTCATAAACAACAACATATGTTCTTGCAATTTGTCCCAGACAGCAAGCTCCTCTAACAAAAGTTGTTTAATGAGTTTTCATTGGTCACAAGATGTTTTTAGGGGGGGACTGTGAAAGTATTGCTTAAACATGGTCATACTGATGTTACGTTGTTCAACGAACATTAAATCTACAACATTACTGGAAGCTAACAACTAGTGTTTGAGCATTCCATGAGTGAAGTACATTCTTTCTTTAATGTTACTATCATGAACAGTATTAGAACATACCTGTTTTTATCATTTTTAATTTTTCTATTATAGATTGTTTTACATTGTTAGCTTAATATATGGATTTAGGACTATCTTACATTGGACATTACAAGGTCTTAAAAGCCAAAAATTTCATCAATAGTGAGAGTATCCAACTGATGAAACAATGCATTCTTATATTATAAATAAGAATATAAGAAAAGTATATTCAATAAGCTATGCTCATTACTAGCTTGATTTTTAGTTTTGATCTTAGAAAGTAGCTTTCTTTGATCAGAAGTTAATAATAACCACCAACATTTCGAGCACTAGCCACAGGTTGTTTCTGCTTGTCACAAACAACAGGTGCATTGATCTTAAATGCTAACAAGTATACAAGCAATTAGAATATTCAACTATTTACCTCTGTATCAGTTAGAAAATATCACCAAGGACAAGCTATGAAAATAATTTTTCTCTCGAATGACCACCAGGTAGCAAATCTCAGTACCATTTAGGAACACTTTCTTTTCTCTATTCGATTGTTTCCTTTCTTCTAGTCTTACAATCTTCTTGCCCCTTCTGTGAAAATATGGTAACTAATTAATCAAAGAAAAGTGTTACTTATGAGTTAACCTGAAAAAAGACTTGTCAAAATAATGTCAGACACATCAGAGATCCACTAACAAATATTGCTCAAGTACAACTTCATCGTAGGATGTAAAGGTAAGTTTTAAGTTAAAAGTTTATTAATGTTATCAATAATTATACTTAAGAATTTTGTTAAAGATTAATTATTATAAAAATATTAAAAACTTCTTTCTTCTCAAGCTCTAAACAACAATTGAGCTGAAACAATGTACAATGATGCAAAAAAGTTAAACAGTAAGACAGTACAACATCTAAGTAATAATAAGCGAATTTGAGTGCACTTATTACTGCTTGTTGCCCACCTCTCCACAAATAACAATTTATCACTATTTATACTTAGTTCTTTTTTTACTTTAATAATTAGATGCTTGAGATTGATAGTCTTTATAATAATCATATTTTTTCTTAAAAGCATTCACCGACATTGCCTCCAGAATATCTATCATGATTGACTATTTCATTCCATTTGTCTACTACGCTGTACATAGAAATTTCTTCTTATTTCCTTATTACAATATTTTGTTTGAAGTTATACTCATTAAACAGCAAAAAGCACTGCAAATTTCATTCTCCTATTTACCCTCAGACTTTCAGAAACTTTAAACCATGAGTAAGCTCTTATATTGCTCTATTACAGGTAGAAATTTTTCAGCATTTATATTTTAAAATCTCTTGATAATCTTAAAGGTCTCTATTATGTCTCCTCTCCTCCAGTGTTGTTAGATTTAATCTATTTAGTCTCTCTTCATAATGAATGCTTTATCCTTTAGCTCAGAAACCAGTTTTGTGGCTCTTCTTTGCACTCTTTCCAAGCCATAAATATTGTTTAGGTACGATGATCAAGCTTGTACAGCACTCCAAATGTGGTCTTATATAATATCAAAAATGTCTCAGCATCCAGAAACTCAAAGGAAGATCTTGTGATTCCAAGAGTTTGGTTGGCCTTCCTAGTAACTTCTGAAATATTGCACTGGACTTTCAAGTCTGAAGAATGTAATATCCCTAAATCTTTTTCAATATCTGTAACAGTCAGCTTAACCCCATTCATGAAATAATATTGCTTGGTATTACTTATTCCGGATTGCATAACCTAACACTTTTCAATATTAAAATCTAACATCCACTCCTTTGACCAATTTGGTAATATTTTGAGATTGGACCTTAATTTTTCAACCTGATCTTTTGTTCTTACTGAATTATATATTTTAGAATCATCAACAAAGATTTTGCATGATGATTTGATATTCTTAGGTATATCATTAATGAATATAGCAAACAAGATCAGTCTTAGCACTGAGCCCTGGGGAACACCACTAATAACCTTCTTCCACCCAACTTTTCTCCACTGACTGAAACACATTGAAATCTATTAATGAGATATGCTTCAATCCAATTATAGATATTTCCTGTAATACCATACTCGATTAACTTAAGTAGTAATCTTCTACGAGGGAAAGAAACGAATGCTTTGCTAAAGTGAAGAAATATAACATCAAAAGGTGCTCTTTCATCATATAGCAATGTCGAGTCTTCCAAAGTCTCAATTAAATTAGTAAAACGTGATCTTCTCAGTACAAAACCATGTTGCAAGTTTGAAATTATTTTTAACCTTTCAAGTAGATCCATTATCCTTTTTCTAATAAGTTTCTCCAATAATTTAACCACCTGTGAAGTGAGAGAAATTGGTCTATAATTTGATACAAGTTTCTTGTCTCCCTTCTTATGAATTGCAGTCACAATAGGTGATCTCCAACCATGTGGTAGTTTTACTGACTCTACAGACTTGTTAAAAATTATTGTTAAAAGCTTTGCTAGTTGATCTGCTACCAATTTCAGTATCTTTGGATGGATATTATCAGGTCCCATGGATTTGAATTCATTTATCTGCTTCATCAACTGAAACATCTCACCTTCATTTACGACCAAATCTAAAATTTCATTTTGGCTATAGCTATCATCATTTACATTAAGTACTCAGTTTCCTTCTTCAGTCCTAAACAAAGACCGTGCAGCCTCACTCAAAATTAAAACATCCTCATCCAATTCTTTCTTAAACACAGATAGAAAATATTCATTAAGCACCTATGCTGTTTCCTCACTATTCTGTGTCAGATCTCCATTAATGTTAAGTACCTTGTTGGCAGGTTTTTGGTGTTCTTTTTTTCCGTATATATATATATATATATATATATAC